>NW_024541313.1:0-264143 GCF_016758755.1 Suillus discolor
AACGAGATAAAGCTCACATGTTAACATAAAACGAAGCCCAGTCATCGACCTCTCCAGGCAGTCTTGCAGCGGAGGGACCTTGCCTGAGAAGGTCGTTTGTACGATGATCAGCGAAAGCAGGGATAAGGTGGCATGCCCTGATCACTAGCGACGGGTCAAGAAACCCGAAGGCAGCAGGTGAGTCGGGAACGAATCCAATCTTTGGGAGGCGGCCTTCTCGGAAGCCCCAGCGGTACTGTGGCACAACGCCGAACCATCGCACCCACAAGACCTCCATGTACTGAGGCGAACGGTTACGAGCGTTGGGGCCAACATGAAGAACGTTCATAGAAAATGCACCCAACACCCGTGCATACCAAAAAGGGTGAGCGCTCGCACTGCTTTCTCTCGACAGCATCATCACTGTAGAGCCATTTCCAGGTTTGAGCGTGTCTTGATCCCTACGGACATCATACGTTGTGTAGTTGATTTGGAAGCGCTTAGGTTGGAAAACGCCGTTCAGATTGTTGATGAAGCGCACATCATTTCGCTCGACGTCCGTAAATTCTCGTTCGTCGCCGTCATATTCTAAACCCAGCAAGCGAGAAAGAATATGGTCTTTAATTTTTGGTATGAAGTTCTATCAGGTAACGTTATTGAATGTGTTAGAACAGTCATACACAAATATAACTTACCACGACAGCTGGGTCACCTCGATGCTCTTCAAGAAAACAAGCTAAATTGATGATGATACCCAGATAACTTGATAAACAATGGTGAGCTTCCAGCGGTAGTGGGCTTCCGGCAGGTTGATTATCTTTAGTATTGCCGGATTCTCGCAGACGTCTGATACGAGTGCGCCTCCGTTCTTGCTTCGCTAACTGTTTCGGAGGGTCTTGTTTATTTGTACTCTGGTAGAACCTTTTCAAAAGCCAATGTGCGAGCTCGCCCTGGAAACTCAAAGGATTAAGCTGTTTACTTGCCACTCGATGAAGGTGAATACATACTATTTGGGTAGTGTACGAGTCAGTGGTTCCAAACATTTTGATAGAGCTTACATAGTCACCAAGCGCGTGTAACTTGTAAGTATGCATATTGAAAGCCTTGGGACGCGCTCCAGATGGCCCTGTTCCTGCACCTGCCAAGTTGAGATTGGAAATCTTCTTCTGACGGGCAGCAATTTCCCCTGGGAGCTCCATAGTCCGAAACACTGAGCATGTGGAATCCCGAAACTTTCGAAGCTGCTGTCCTAGACATCTAGTAGCTCGACTAAGTAGATCAAGGGAGTCGTCTGTGTGAATTCAAAGCTTTGCAAGAGCGTGCCATTCAGCCAGACGAAAGAGGAGAATACGGACAACTTCATCGTGTGAGTTCGGGAATAGACCCTCGAATGCAGGGATCGCACACTGAACGACAATCAGATTCAAGAACAACACTGCAGCAAGGATCAAACTCACCTGTAAGACATCCTCGAAATGTCGTGCAGCTCTTTGTTTCACATCAGATACATTTGAAGGGAAACGTCGAATGGCACCCTTTCCAAATGACGGAATTGAGTGAAAACTTAACATTGAAGGATCGTCAGCATCAATTGAGGCTGCCGTGCTAATGAATATGTACCGTTCATTCAGTAAAGCTACTGATTCATGATTGATGGCATAAAGAAGCCTTATAAGATGCTTGAAGACGTATTTGAACACTCCGAGCTCGAATTCATGAAGGAGATCGACCACAAGCATAGGAAAGAAATCAAGGCCTAGATTTCCAAGTCGCTCATTGAAGGTATTCTAAATGCAAAATATGCTCGAGTTATTCAAAAAGGTCTGCAGCTAAATGCGCTTACCAAGTTGGCACCAATGAGAACGCCTTCAGAAGACGCTCGGCCGCAGCACCTTTGATCGGAGCACCTAGTTTGTATAGAGCCTCACGTGCTGCAAAGACCTTATCTCTGAGGTATAAGCGCACACTCTTGATGCGTGCCGATATGTCAGCTTTGAGACCAAGCTGATCAAAGCGTGATTTCGGCAGAAAACACCGGGGACATGGGCAAACTCCTTTGTCGCGAATAGTAGCAATAAGGACTCTGTTTGAAGGTCGTCAGTTAGTGTGGAAGTCGATGCAGTAAATTAGCTCACTTCTCTGGGTAATCTGCCGAATAAGTAAAAATCCTCGGAAAGACTCGTCAAGATATGCCATCGTGGCATTTGATCACAATCCCATTCCTATACGCATCTAGGAACTCATCATCTAATAGGATGCGCCAAAGCGCATGGAACAATTCCCGTTTGCAATGTGTGAGGATGTCGCTGATGCTCTTCGTCTTGACATACTTGCCAATGAAACCTACAATAGATTCTGGTAGCTAGAGACAAATCGTGTTAGGGTACTCGCTGATTGTCTGATGGGAAGGATGTAAACTTACAGAAGGGATAAATGCGATAGGGTGACAGGCATTGGTGGTTGGACAGGCACGGACGTATTTCGATTGGTTTCCAAAAAAAAGATAGACCGGCCATGCAGAAGCGTTGCCGAACTGAGCCAAGTGCGTTGCATTGGACCAGAACATGAGTCCAGCAATTACCCGCTCCAGCTGACACCCATCGTCCCTCTTTTGCTTCTGCAGCTCGTCGTGGGCCTTATTCCAGGCATCTGAAGTATAAAGCTCGTCATATAAGCGTTGTTCTCGTCCAGTTAATGGTGATTTCCAAAATCGTTTGAACGGAGTGAGGTGAAACCAGCGCGATGATGCCTCTGAGAAGGCTGCACGAATAACAGCTACGAGTGGCCGGTAATGGAAACCTGGGACAGTAAATAGTTGCCCGTTACCAGCTGTATTTCTCTCCCTAGTTGGTACTAGTATTTCCGCTACTGATTCCCTCCAGCTATCTCTTTGAAATATACCATTAGCGTCCAGTGTTGCTTCAGAGACGTCAAAGCGCGTCATTTCGGTGTGAGCATTGAAATCATCAGGCACATCGTCGAGACTGAAATCCTTCGCCTTCAGCACTTCGCGAACGAGGCGAGTCAACTGAGATTCAGATGTAAGACCACTATTACTGGTCATCTTCCAAGACATCAAGCGCCAGATGCTCATACTCCTCCACGGCCAAGGGGGTGATTGCGAAGGAACTTCTGGGATCCTGGAATGATCAGTGGAATCCTGTTCGTCAAGGGAAGGGAGATTGGACGTAATATTGGATAGCTGCTCAACGGAGATGAAAGCATCTGGGTCATACGATGGTCGGTGACGATACTCCCGTCCAATTCCAAATTGATTGAGAGATGTGCGAAAGGAATCGAATACATAAAGAACCACCCGGCGCACAACGTTCGTCGAAGCTGGCACTGGAATGGCAGGTGGTGGGACCGGAAGTTCGTCCCTGAACCGTAAGGGTAGGCGATGCGTTCGAGGGGGACGGCCAGCTTGATTCTCTGGCTGCTCCTCCTGTACAATGTCAGGTGCAGAGGCGCTAGACAAGGCCACTGCCGAATCATTGATGCTGGGCAGAGATGCAGGAATATCGGAAGATTCAGATGTCGCGATGTTCATAGGCATAGGTGGAGATTCCGAGGCAGAGGTTGGCTAACATTCAAATGAGTGGAGTCCAGGGTACGGTGTGCAGTAAATGCACTTACTACTTGAGCACTAAATTTCATCTTCTTCGCAGGAGGCGCTTGCGAATCTTGTAGGGACGCAGAGATGCGTTTGAAATGTTGTGACTGCAGAGTCAGTTGCCTCTGCCAATGTTTGCAGGTCTGACGGTGACGAGTCAGGCTTCTAGGCGCTGAGAACAATCGGTTGCATTCCCCTCCGCATTTGAGGTTCATGCTAACGAAAGCAATGATAAGTAGAAAAGCTGTCAGATCCTTGAGAATACGAATGAGTTTCATTGCCTCTTCATACTATGCACCGTGGATGTGATAGAGGGATCGCTTTGAAGTGAGGGGTTTCAGACCCCGCCGAACTCGTTTGCAAGATCGGAACTTGGTAAATTACAATGCAGGGTCAATAAGAATTTATGTAACGAAACACAGGCCAGATTAAGTTCCGAAGATATAACATGGTTAAAAGCCTCATGCTTGACGGAGTAAGCAAAAAAGATGTCGTCCAACTATACCCTTGACAACGGCTCCCGCTCCAGTGACTTCGATGATGGGATTGAGACCATCTCGGCGAATGCCAATTTGCTCGAGAATCACTCAAGAAGTTCTACTCCGGAATGTCTTTGGGGATGCACTATGCATTGTGACCACGGGCCAGGGCCCCATGTGTATTCCTGTAAATGCCATAAGCACCTGATTCATGTGCTCGAAAAGTTTGAACAACCTACAAGGGGCCAAGATGGTGGTCTTGAAGGCACTGGTGAATCTCATAGAAAGCGGAAAATTTCTGGAGATGACAACGTGAGTGTGTACAGCCCATTTTTTCTGCTGATGCACTTACCGCCACATGCAGACTCCACGCATCTTCGGCCATGACATGAGTAATAGGCGAGCAACATCATTACCTATCATTGAACTTCCACCCAAGAAACGTAGGAGGATCGGAAGAAATCTCGTGTTGTGTGAAGAGGAATTGCTGGAGGGGGTCATGCAGGAAGTTGCAGGAATGCATAATGCTATGAGCAAGATAGAAGCGATCTTCAACAGGCAGAACTCAGTTCTTCTCGAAATCTGTAACACTATTGGAAACCATGGCATGTGAATCGTTGTATATAAACTCACCATGTAATGACTTGAATCAGTACTCAGTGTCGATGCCCTGTGCAGTGCGAATGATATGACGAAAATTCCGAAAGACCAAGAGAGCATCCGAAAGAGGCTGGCACGTGTGATGAAATCCAGTACGTCCCTTCTGGCGAGTGACGAGTCTAGCCTGTTCCACTGGGACAAGGAACGGTATGCCCACAGCATTTGCTCTTGCATCCGCCCACTCACATCTTGCAGTCGTCCCAGAGCCGTATATCACAACCCTCCAGCAAGTAGCAGCACTTTCATCTTTTTGAGCTGCTACAGGTCATGGATGAGCCAAAGCTTTCAAGGAGGCCAAGGGACCGTGATCCCGCTCAGCCAACCGATTTTGCAGAGCGCATGGTTGCCCCCTAGAGAAGAAATACCGTGTACGTATTTTTCTTTTGACTAAATATGTTATTTTGTTTATCTAGTTCAAGTCGTCCCCGCGAACGCCTTCATCTCGTCTGCAACTTTCAAATCCTAATCCGCCACCTGTTCCTTCCCGCCACTCTCCCGCAGCAACATCTCCACATAAGACTATTCTCGCACCTCATGTTGTACCCTGCTCAGAGGCAAACCCGGAAGATTTCTCATGGCACCTCAAGATATCTACCCCCCACCGCCACCACTACATAAAGCAGACCCAGCAGGGCAAATCATTCAATCCCAACACGGATCCCATTCCAATGAGACGCACAACTTAGCCTTTTCCGATGCAACAAGTAGTTCATCCCCGCCCCGCAACACCCCTACTTCCCATCAGAGAGACCCTCCAGCAAGTCGTCAACTATTCGATCACAGGAAGGATGATCCTGTACGATTTGCAGTTCTTGCCCATCCATCGTCAACTGGTGCCCGCCCTCCACCTACACCTAAATCATCAGGAGACTATGTCTCTGCGTCTTCGACTTCCTCATACGCTCATTCGTTGACGTCGAGCTTCGCCCTTTCTTCTGGCACGACAGATAATTCATCTGCATTGTGCGCATTACTTGTCCCGCGCTTCTTATATTCTATTCGCAGAGCCAAGGTACGTTGATTCTGTATCACTTCACAACGACAGTATCTCACAAACTTTCAAGCAGCCATCGTGCCTCCGCTTCTTCCCAATCATCTGAATTCACCCACTCCAAATCGAACACTTCCACCTCATTCCACCAACACCGTCGTTAATGGGACTTATTCTGGAAGAGCCTGCATACTGTCAACAAACTACTACTATCGAGTACATCTGAAAGGGCCCCGTGTCATTACATGTTGTTTTCAACCGCGTTGCGGACCTCAGCCATCACTCCGCTTTGCCTATTGATGGCTGCCTCGAGTCTACTCACGGCTTCTCGCACACCCGCAACTTCAATAGCTAGTTTTTCGAATCTCTTTCTGAGCTCATCCGAGATGGGTATACGAGTTTATTTCTGCCCGTTGGTAATGTCCCGACCCTAATTGTGCAGAGCATCCACGTCAAGGTAAGCGCATAATTTTGAAAGATACAGCTGCATATACTTACATCATTCAAGTTGTCCTGTGACCTCTTTCGCTTTAGACTTGGACTCATCAGCAAAATCTCGAAATCCTCCAAGTCCGAGTCTGAGTCAAGGTTAGCAAACAGAGCTTTCCAGCGGTCGACGTCCTTCTGGTCATATCCTCGGGGTGCTAGATGTTCTGTTTTAGCCAGTCTGTGAGTTACTCGGCCAGAATATGAGTGATTCAAATCTGCCACGCTCACCATACGTATAGCACCCGCAGGAATACACAGGACCACCTTGCCCATGCGACTGACCAGGGCCAGGGCAGGAGTCCTTGTGACTTTGTGGAGTTGAGATTCTTGATGCGGAGTGATGGTCATCCTTGCCTGCACTTTCAGTGTTCATCGAGAGGATAGTGTCGGCTCCATCATTAAAGCCAGAGGAGCGTGAGTCGTTACTAGTCTCAGAATCTGTGTCAGACAACATGTTCGCTGGTGTCCCCCTTCAAGTTGGAGAGCAACGTATTTAAATTCAATTCACTCCTCATCTCAAACTCACACAAAGACGGCTAACCCTGCTCTGATACAGAAGTTCCTCTTGGATTCTCCCTGACCCTGCATTCCAATGTGCTCGGGCTCCCGAAATTTTGTTGTCAAGTTCCGAGAGACCCTGCCGGCGATCATATCACTTATGATATAGCGTCAAGATGGACTCAATTTTGAATTTCGACCGAAGTGCGGTTATTAAAACGGCTTAGGCTAGGGTTGAACGTCAAACGCTGAACGTTGAGTACTATTAGTTCTAAGTGGGGAAACAACCCAAATGTCTGCAGCCCTTCCATGGTACTTGACGCCACTTAGATGATCCGTCAACTCCAACTAAATGCATCCGGTGTGTAACACCTGCTGATAATTTCACATGTGAGTCAGATCCCATGACCACTACTAGTAACTGATGATGACACTCTGTCGCAAGCTTTCCATCTACTGGTGCCAGCGGTATTGGTCCACCACTAGTTGACCCTTCATTTCTGCTGGCCGCCCTGCAACTCTGACATTCGAAACTTCTGCCAGCAACATTTGCGCAAGGTCCGATACACTGAGACTAGTACTGCTTCCATACTATGTCATTGGTGCGGTGAGTCACTTGTATTCAGGATCCCTGCACGGAGCATGATTTTCCTTCTCTCGATACGACACCAGACTTTAATTTTACCTCGGATACAAACATGTAAGGTTTAGTGTACAATCGGCGTGTCGTGAAGATTCGAAATAGAAACACAATCTGCCTAGGTTTCAGTGTATCAAAGTGTCAGGGTTAAAATGCTCGGAACTTACTCAGACTCCTTCAACCCCGCATTTGCATTGCTCGGTCCAAGAACACCGAGGGTTTGGACCCATGTGTAGTGAAAATAATTTTGACTAAAACATAGTTCAGAGGTCAGGTGTCCCGTCTGTAAGTAATCACCGAAATGTTCTAACGAAATCATCCTGACTTCAGCCATGCGACGGGTTAGGCTCGATAATTCGAGATCCAAGTACCCGAACTTTAGGCTAGACATCTTCTAGTTTCCCCATCATCGTCTGGTACTCATGCCAGTGCCGGCGTTGCCCCTCGAACTCAAGAAAGAAATTTTTATTCTCGCTATTGATTGCATACAGCAAGCTTACTCCCTTCTGTTTGTTTCACGGCGGGTACATTATTGGTGAGCAATTCCGAAGCACCGAATGCTGAGTTACTGAGTAGTACTACTGTCGCAGGACTGAAAGGCTGCTTTATCGAAAAATCGTTTTGTCAAATGAAACCATTGCAGTCTCCTTTCTTGCCTCACTTCGTATTCGGTCCCAACGCTGCAGTAATTTCGCTCGAGGGGCTGTGCAGTCACTGTGCATCGAGGGCGATGTACTTCTGAGTACAGCCGCAGATATCCTTTCCTTGTGCAGCGGTACCACCAATCTTGCATTATGGATTGCACCATCAGACTTCAACGGAACAACAAATCCTCTGCTGCGGCCCTTAAATGACCTCCCCCTAACATCGTTATCGCTTAGTTTATCCTCGATTTTCCAGTACACCCAATTTGTCTCTCTTTCCGCTTTCAAGGCCTTCAGTACAGTGACAAGTCTTGAAATTCTCAACACTTGGGTGTTATGGAACTCTACAGTTGGTCTGGAGTATCTTCATGGACTGACGCACTTATGCTTACATATTCATATGCGGAGGACTAAGCCAGAATTAGTGATGACCCTTCTTGCTTCGTCAAACCTTCAAGTAGTTGTGTTTCGCATCTCCGAGGATATCGACGCAGTGCAAACATTTTTGAAGTCTAATTCCCTCAGCGACTCTCGCATCGTGCTGGCATCTCAAGTTCCCACTGCCTGGGGTGAACTTGGAGGTGACGACATGTCTCTCTGGAAGGATGCTGATCAAGTAGTAGATTGGAGACACGCTAGTACACAAAGTATGTCTTTATATCCTACAAACGCGCGTATGAGCGGCTAACACATTCAGTAGGAGGGTCTGCACCGAGACAAAATGAACCCCTATACTGCTCGAGGAAACTTGCCTCCTGAGAATGACTATAGGACCGGGAACAGGGCGAGAAATGGGCCCGAAGCATGAGTTTAGGGCTGCTGCTGCGGTGGATTCATGTATAAAGGCTGAAAGCGGCCTAGGAGTGATCATCTGCGCTTTACATTTTACAAGCTCCACGGGGGTGTGCTAGTTGAAAACAATGATCAATTACAACTTTTGCGCAAGGTGTGGGTGACTTGCAGTATGAAACTGGTGATGGCGCCTGCGCCTGCACCAGCTAATGCAAGCTGAGGTAACGAAAGATCGTGTGACATGTGCTGAGAGTTAATCCGCCGTATCACGTCTTGGAGTTCGGTATGGCATAAAGTTGACGCGCATCGTGGTTGTTCTCGTCCATGACAAGGTAAAGTTCCGCATAGAAAGCTGCAGATCTGACAAGGTCAAAATCAAGAGACGAGTCCATAGTATGAATGCAGGCCTGGTAACGGCTTGCGAATCTTCCAGTGGCATTAGTATAAGCCTAAAGCATGAGGACTCGGAGGACATATCCATGACCCCACTGGGCGTGTCCGGAAAATGCCGGGCGGTTTGTCAATGCCTTGTCATCGTCTTATCCCGCCGTCAGCCATATCCTACATGTCCTCCCGTCAATGCACCAACTGCTCCAGATAAAGTCCATTCAACGAAGACACCCGCAGCTTCGTCTATGGTCTCCAGCCATGTACCATCCGGAGAATATCGGATTTTTTACAACAGTAAACGCATGCGCCCCTCTGTGGCAGCTATGATTTACCCCTTTGGTGGAAGGGCATGCTGCTTATCGACCCTGCTGCTGTTGGTGGGATCAAGCCTTTGTTTACTTCAGGATCTGGAACTCTGAAGGTACTTCCCTCTCTTTTTGCTTGACTCGCACTGACATGAATATCTTCTCACAGCATGACAGATAGATAAGTTCTTCCTCCCCGTTAGTGTCGACTACGTCTTTAAATTTCCAACGAACTCAACAACATCCTCAGACTCGTCACAAACGGCACCTACGATGATAGGATAAATCATCAAACCTTAGGACTCTCCTCGCTACAAACACGAAATTCATCTCACCACTTCTATGATCGTGTCTGTTACGGCGATGGCTTGTGGAGCTACCGCATACATCCCTATTGGCCGGTGAAGGTTCAACGATACAGCGAGGCACGAACAATGCTCCTGACTGTATCTATAATTGTTGTAAGGTCGTGCGTTGCCTAGTCTGCTATACTTGAGACGACAAGTGCGTTCGACCCTAAAGGGGAAGCGAGTGCAGCAAGGATCTAGAGGTATGCGCTGAAAGCGCTACTGGTTGGCCAATGCGAAGCGCGAGAAAGCGCAGGTGCGCGCAAGGCGCGGGAATGCGCGCGTGTATGGCGCGAAGCGCGGGAATGCGCGCGCGTGTATGCGGAAACAAGAGTGAGTAAGAGTGAGTTTGCTTAGGTGATGATATGATGTAAGACAAGAGAAGGGAGATGCAAGGTGTAAACAAATAGATTTCTACTATGTTCTGCTAGGTAAATAGTGGGTAGTAACCAGTAAGTCCTCTGTCGTTCTGGTGGGAGAGTAAGTTTGTTTTTTAGTAAGTATGTACTGCTGGCGCTTAAGTATGGCGCCTAAGCGCTGTCATGCGGAGCCGAAGCGCTACCGAGTAAGGTATGTAAAGATATATGTAAGTAAGGGTCCATGATAAAAATAAAGATGGAACGATATGCAAATATGAGAAATGGAAATATACGCACTAGGGAACTTGGTGGACAGTGGATGGATGCTTCTGGATGGCTGGCGCTATAGGGCGCTACAGCGCGGGAAAGCGCGCGCGCGCATATACATCGTGAAGCGCGGGAAAGGTACGCGCGCATGGCGCGCGTTGCGCGGGAAAGCTGCGCCTCATATAGAGATAGCTGCAGGTAGCACACAGAGTGATGCTACAAGTTCGTGCCATGTACTCCCCAGTGAAAACTGCCATATTGCACAATGAGAGGCATGAGTCTCTACACCGGTTCTGCGATTTCCCAGGTGAGTGCTCGTGCCGCATAGTCGTGTGTTCCGGGCTGTGGGGGATGTGCTTATGGTTGCTTGCAGGTAATTTTGGATGCTTACAGGACTCGAGTGTTAACGGCGGGAATGCATTCATTTATGAGTGTGTGTATCGACCGACACCTTCGTGTACACTTCAGGCCCTGACTGCCCCACTTGCTGTGAGGCCACCACCAGCGGTGCGTTCTGCACGTAATATAAGAGGTGAGCGCGGTTTTCGTTGATACCTCTTGAATATGAGTGCTGACGTTGCGCCACCCTCATTGTTGGGTGTAATTCTGTTATAGTAATGATGAGCAGAGGTGTATTGATAGATTCAAACACCATTGTGACCATAGCGTCAGTCAGTAAGATGTTCATAGTTGCCTTGTGATGCCAAATTTCACTGAGCACGACTTTCTGCATAGCATCCATTGACTGGGGATGTACTGTGCAAGCCGTGGCTGCAGTATCGATTGGCTCAGCGCTCATGTGATCCCAATCATCGCGCGCTTCAAGCCTGGTCCAAACTTGAACATCCCCTCGTTTCTCCTGCCAAACCCGTGCCTATGAGATCTCTGAATTCAAGAAAGAGGCTTGCGCACGTGGCTGCTCAAAGACCGGCATCTACTGGGACATTCAAAGTAAGTGTACTCGTGCTTTTGGGAGACTGCTGCTGAAACTGCATGCTTAGTTTTATCATATTTTTCACCAAGGACGACTTCAGCCCGGAGGCACGTGGCTTCGTCGAGAACTCATATCTACGAGGGTTGACGCCGCAGGAGTTTTTCTTCCATGCCATGGCTGGAAGAGAAGGTCCTATCGATACGGCCGTCAAGACAGCAGAGACTGGTTATATCCAGTGTCGTCTCGTCAAGGCATTGGAGGACGTGACGGTACATTATGATGGCACTGTTCGCAACTCGCTTGGAGATCTCATCCAGTTCGTGTATGGTGAAGACGGTATGGACGGTGCGTTTCATCGAACATCAGAAGATTGAGACCTTTGGCCTTGACAATGAAGCCTTTGAGCACAACTATCGCGTTGATGTCACGGATGGCAAGAGTAGATTCTTGCCTAATACCCTCCAGATTGGCGTTGATGATAGTTCTCTGGAGCTGCAGATGAAGTTGGACGAAGAATACAACTTTGAGTCTTACAGCTCGAGGCATGTACATGATACTAAACTACACCAAGAATCGTAAGTGCTACTGCTCAATGCCTCTTAATACAAATGGTACTAAAATATATCTTACACTTAACAGTACGCCTCGCGAATTATGTCAAGGACCTGGTGGACTTAGACGCATGATTCCGACGAATTGTCTTGTCTTGTCGCTCAAAGACATTTTCTCCTGCGTGTGGATACTATGGCAGATAGGTTGCTAATGGTGAAGGTTTGCTTTCTACTGGACGGGCTCACCTACTGTTTCTAACCGCTTTCCATATTACAGCCTAGAGCTCTGATGTGCCAAATGGCCGGCTTCATCGAGATAACTGATGATGTGGACAAAGAAGTCCATAACCATCAGGGGACAGAGGCGATGAAACACGGTAAGGCATTCAGGCGATATGATCTCAATGTCATCTAATGTCCTAACCCCCAGTGAGGTGAGCGGACGGAGAAACATTTTGATCCACCCGCGCCGTGGCTCTGCCTTGTCAAGTTTCGCCAGAAAGTCGTTGATGGAAGGATAAGAGACATTGGGGTCAGTCTCGAGCTCGAAGTTGGTAAGTATAGATGTCATGTAGTTTGCGTTGTTGGGGCTACAGTACGCGGACCTATGGTTGGGGTATTGCCCTCGCTTTCCACTTCACTAAAGGTGACTTTCAGGCATTATGTAACTGCTGTCGCATGATCGACAGAATCATCTTGGAGCAAACTCTACTAACAATTTACTGACCCTGTCATCTGTTTCAGCCGATATGTATGTGGCGCATGTGCCGTCCATGCAGGGTTGCAACGTCGAAGAATGTACGGAGCCGATATTCATCACGTTGTGTGACGTCCAGGCTAAGGATCCCCAACAAGTTAGCTGCCTCAAGGTCCGTGTTTCATCTCCGCCATGTTTCCTTAGCTAAATTGACCATCATGCCTATTCCCTAAGCCCCCACTTGGTATTCTCATCCACGCAATGGCAACCTCATCTCCGTCTCCATCTGAATCAGACAACAACGAGATCCACCCTCTAGTCGCTCTCAAAAGACGAATCGCCGCACTCGAGGAAGAAAATGCAGACCTCCGAGTCCGTGGGCTCCCTGGGAACAAAAGGTATGTCTAGTGTTCAAAATTGCGGCACAACTTGATAAAAAATTAAAGTAGTGAATCGAATGCATACTATGGTCGACCAATTTGAAGACTCGTATGTCTGACCGAGCGCGTTGAAGATTTGGTAGCAGAATTCAATAGGCGCATTGTACTTGGCGCCGTCAATGAATCAGACGCGGACAAGATGGATTCAGATGACCCAGAGTAAGTACATCTTTACAACTTTCACTGGTTAGTCCTCAGGTCATGTTTCAGTGAAAATAGGTGGTATCACTCCTTCAAGAAACTTATGGAATGGTGTCCCTCGGCTCGTAATTTACTACGGTCGTCAGCCGAGCACGAAATTCTTGCTTTTGCCTACAACAAGGTGAGTCTCTCAAAAACAATTCATTGACGAAATGTGATTGTATCTCGCATCCAGCTGAATGAAGGCTCTGACGGGGCCAGAGGAGACGACTCTGCTAGTCTTAAGTGTGCTGTCGCCGATTGGCTAATGGAACGCACTCCCACACCAAATCCCACCATTCACAGACAAGACAAGTCTGGTCAGGGTTTCTACAACGACGTGACAGGCGGACTCCTGTGCCCAGTTGATTACGACTGGAGCAATCCCATGTAAGTACTCTTTTCTGACCTGCGCCACAATCATCTTATGTCTTCAAAGTGTTCGAGCCTCCATTCGAGACTACCATCCCGATTTCTGTATCACCACTTGCTCCTGGCCGTCATTCCTGTACGAGAATGGATGCTATGACCCCCAGAATCCTGCCAATGGTTTGTTTAAAGGCAAACTACTTATAAAGGTAAAATTATCATGTTTGGTAGAAGCATACTGAATGCAGTCTCCAGGCATTCAAACGCGTGTTCACCTCTCCAACTTCCACATACGAGGAACAACCTGCTGACTCGGCGGCTTGTTCTGTACGGAAGAAGAACAGTGCCGAGTGTCGCACTCGGCGCGATGTTTCAACACTCCTCAATATGCGATCTATTCAACCTCGAGCCATAGCCTATGTGTCTGTTCAGGTACAGACTATTTAACTCAATGTTGTGCGCTTTGCTGATTAGGGATTTAGCTAAGATTTGCGTTGTCGAGCGCGGGATCTTGGCGCATCGTTGACGACGAATTCAACCATCAAGAGTTCTACGACAATATTGTGGACTATCTCGAGCTCCCTCCATCGCCAGAAGCCGTGAAAGATGTCGACGACCTTTTGCTGTGGTGGAATCAGTGAGTAGTTTTGGCATCACCGTCTTTTGTTGATTCATTTGGGGTTCGTTTTTTAGAAAGGTTTTTGGTAGAAAATTTGTCTCCGATTATCGCCCGCAGCATGTGAACAAAATGTCGGTCGCCATGACTTTGGCCAGGCGCTAGATGTAGTTAAGTTTGGTTAGTACTTAATGTTAAATGTTAAACTGCTAGCTGTATGTAATTTTACATTGTACATAATGAATGATTAAAATTTTTCATAACGCGTTGCCGAGTGAGATTCTAGTACCATCAGCAATATTTGACATTAAGACCTGCAATAGACAATATGCCCAGACATTCTGCACTACCATATGATCGAGACAAATGGTCCACCTTCATCACTCATTTGGTATCTAGTAGTCAACAAAAATATGATAGATGTGGGACTTCATGCTACGAGTTGTGCGCGATGCCGCAGTATTGAAAGTTGGGTGGGTTTGTCTCAAGGGCAACAATACTAAGTGATCGGGGACACATTTACATGACTTGCAAGCTCTGGTAGCATACACCACGCTGATACATGTGGGCTACAAGCTCCATACAGATAATTATGTTCGAAGCACCTAAATTCTGCAATATAATTTATCTTCCGTATATTTCAGTTACCATTGCCTAAGTGTTTGACTTTCCGTAGTGTAGTTATAAGGCAATGTATCGCACGAAAAAGATGATAATCTCTTCACTTAAATGTCATACTTGGTAATCTGTCAAATGTATACAATTATTATTTAAATTGACCAAGGAGGCTAGGTGTGCAAAGGTATGTATGATGTCCAATACTTGCTAGTTAATCATCTTGTAAATATTTCAGTTGCCGTTGCATAACGTCTGACTTTCCGATGTGTAGTTATATGGTATTGTATCACACGAAAAGGATGATGATTTCTTCACTTACATGTCACGCATGGTAGTCTGGCAAATATGTAAGGTTATTATTTAATTTGGCCAAGGAGGCTAGGTGTTTAAAGGTATGTATGACATTATATAACTACGTGCCATATTTCACCTGATTGCAGGTATTATGACCATTATAATGGGGATATAATGGTTTATAGCGGATCTTGACTTTCAGTGATGTCAACAACTTCATCAAATATCACCATGAAGCGGGGGTTCTTGAACACCCGCAAGGCTAAACAGCGTGTCGCAGAAGCTGTAGATGCGGAATCTACTCAGGCTGGGGGACCACCACACAGGAAATCCAAAGACAATGATGATGGAAAAGAAGGAGAGCGGTATGTCGCTATAACTGATGACATTAATGCATACTGTAAAACTATTTGTTGTAGCCTAGATCCCAAGTCACGTACACGAGCCGAATACGTAGAATTCAACACGATCGACTCCCACAAACTTCCCAAGATTATTCAACAACAAGTCGACAACGAAAAGAATTGCACTGGATATGGCAAGAATCGCGTCGTTTTCCGCGTCTGGCCTCATGATCCCAAAGGACAGATCATCACAGTAACTTCATTGCGGGCAAAGGAAGCCGCCAATGGCATTGATTTGTGGGGTGCAACACTCTACGACTTCTACTGGGTTCTACGTGCCCCAGATGTGAAGAACTATCTCACCATCTCCACGGGCAGCAGACTTGCGAAATGGATGCGCCAACATGGTGAGCTCATAGCGGAGGATGAACTCTATTGGGCCGATAAGGAGGAGGATCCCAAGGAGGTGCCAGTAGTTGACATCGGGGAACTCATAAGGTGCCATGATGCGCACGTCGCATCGGGCGTATTCAATAAGTTTTCCACTCGAAAGGAAGTAAGAGAGAAAGAAAAAACAGGCTGGTCTATTTTGGGAGAAGCCACAGATGAAGATTCTACCCCTCCACCCGATGATCAGGGCGACAATATCAGGAAGGAGAAAGAAGAGGAAGCAGCACCAGTTGTTTATTCAGAGGAGGCGGCACCAGTTGTTTATTCAGAGGATGCAGTATCAGTCGCTGATGACTGTTCAGAGGATCAAACCACCAACGATGGATTTATGCTGGAAACTGAAAGCGAAGCGTCATCGGAAGACAGTGCAGACCATCCCACAGGCGATCGCACCTCACCATTACCAAATATCGACTCACCCTTCCATCCCGACCATTATCCTTCTCCATATCCTTTCATCCCTTTCACGCACGAGGCTCCGAAACTTCAACAACGTATTCCTTTACACCTTCTTCCCAAAAAGCTCCATGTTCATGACCCTTGGAACACATTAACCGTCGATAAGGACGATTCTGACCAAAAGCCTGAATGGCTTTCCAAAGTTGCAAAGAAAGGAGACATCGTCCGAACTTATTCCCTCTCCCTTGCACCGCAGAGTAAGGAGGTCGCGTCGAAGGCGCACAAACTGGCTGAGGTAGCCGAAGACGAAGCAGCGAAGGAAGAGAGCGTGTCGCACATCTTCCCCAGTGACAAGGAGGGGCCAACGGAAGAGCCATTGATTGAAGTTGTACTCCCTCTGCGACCCCGGAAAAGGACGCAAGTGGAAGAAGCTCATCTCTACCTTTCACCTCGTGCAGTGGGCGTCGGCCATCATTCAATTGTGCGCAGTGCGGAGTGGGAGCTTCCGCGCGACCTTTTTGTGGAGGCTCGTCTGTGCAAAACTTGTGTGGAAGAGGATGTCCGTCGACAGGTCCAGAAATTGAAGGACGAGGGAGAATGGGAGACACTTTTGAAAGACCAGGCAGAGAAACTTGAAGAAACAATGCAGGGTAGCCCGGGAAGAGAGCCTTTGCATGCCTCTGGTCCGAAGCAAACAGCTGGTCATGTTACCATCCAAGAGCAGGAGTTTCCAGAAGTGACTGGGTCATACGTTTTACGTCCACATTGGGATACTAAGCTTGGTGGTGAAAAGTCCACCGATACTGATGACGCACTGAGTTCGAACGGGGATCACCCTACGGACACTGTTGGTGATGCAGCGACAACAGGGGGTGCCGAAACCGATGTCAAAATCAATCCCGTAGACGGGCAGGATCTGGAACCTGCAGCCAAAATTGAGCAGGAAGAAGCTCCTGACGCTGGTATAGAGGTAGACGACAATGAACCGTATGTGCTGAGGTCTGCTCCAAAAGTAGACAAGGGGAAAGGGAAAATGGAACCAGAGCAGGACAGTGGTAGCGAAGAAAATGACTGGGAGGAGAGTGAGGGCGAGCAGAGCGAAGAATATAGCGAGGAAGAAATATTTACCCTTGAACCTCCCAGGGTCATCCGCATCGCATCCTACTCTGGGCCAGTCCTTCGCATTCACACTACAGTGAAGTGGCGAAGCCCCTCGGAAAAACAATGCGATCACGAAAGTTCATTTTTTGGCTCGGAACCTGTTCCACGCACCGCGACAGTCAGTATTGTTGCAAAACTCTCGTTCGAATATGACCTCCACCTCGCTCAAGAGGCGGCAAACTATCAATCGTTCCCTGACCACTTCTACCAACACTGGAACGGGTACAATGTCATGCCCCCAATACAAGATCCTATCCCCGTCGGGGCACTCTGCCCACAGTTCTACGGGTATTACACACCTGACGATCCAACTGACGGTAAATATCGGGGTCGACGTCGTTACCTGAGTCCGATATTGCTGCTGGAGCACTGTGGTAGCGAGATAGATCCAGATAAGTTGTGCCAGGACGACAAGCAAGAGTGCGCGTCGCTTATCTTGCGCTTTAATCGTGCGGGGTGGTTACATGGGTCATTAGCAACGCGGAACATCATGTGGCAGCAGGGCAAGCCAACGGAATGGCCAATCGAGCGTCCGCACTCTGTCAAGAGCTTCCGCCTCATAGACTTTGGTAGATCGGCGAAAGTCAACAACAGGACTGGATTGATGGGGGAGGACGAAATAGCCTTGCGGTTATTCTACTTGATGCATCACGCACATAAGAAAAAAACAAACTGAAAAGAAATAGTCGCTTACATTCTTGTCCATTCACTGCTTTGTAACTGCCAAATCTGTACGAATTGAATGTTGTTGCTTCTAGAATTTTGACGCGCATTTGGTAGGTCAATCGAGCACAGCTGGATCCGACCGGCCAGACTCGGAAGAGAAAGATTCTGAAAAAAATGATCAACGAAGAATTTGGCTACTAGCAATGCTGCTGTGACATCCTTTCAACAGCTTCCGTTGATAAATTAGCCGTCGCGCAGTTCGTGTGCTGTGTCAGGTGAAGAACGACTCGGGTGGCACGGCCAGAAAGTGTTCCGAGTCAAAGACCCCGGACGCTCAGGTTAATGGCCCTCGGCTCACTCCGAGTTCACATGCGAGTCTTATCGGTTCATGCACCCAACAACACTGTAAACAAGTGTCTGGTCTTTCATCGCTCATTCTTCGGTGCCAGGAGGTGCCCTCTATCAATGTGAACGACAATTGAAAAGAGCCAAAGTCGACGCTTCCTATTATGGAGGACAAATTTGTATTCTGCAGATGAGAGATGTTCATCACTCTATGATGGTACTCGCCGGGCTGCATGCATTGAGGCTGTGTTGTGAGCTTCTTTGTTCGTCCTTGTCTCTACCTATCTTCTGTCTGTTGCATCATTGGTCCTAGGAAGTATCACAGGCAGCTGGCCCGGACGCTCCCTGATTCTCCAGCAGTGATCATAATTTCGGAACACCTGTGCTGCACCTCTCTACGCATCTTTTTTGGTGTCTTTCCTTTACGTCTGGCTTATTCAAGCATTATTATGCTCTGAAAAGTCATTGGACCGTCGACCGACGTCAGTGTTGTAAGGGCACATGAAGCTACCCAGGCTTCACGTTCAGGCTGTCGTTGTAAGCTTTCATCCATATTGTCTCTACCTATCTCTTATTGGATTCAAGGCCGGTCAGTCCGATCACAGACCTTCTGCAATAACACGTGTGCTACACATCCTTCCTGTGGATCGTTACTTGGTACTTCAGCCTTCCTTCCTTACTTTGGTGGAAGTATGCGTTGACAATCAAATAACTTTGAGAGATACGTCCAGATTGTCATCCCTTTTCCCCTCTTCTCATCATGTCATCTGAGCAAAGCGAATGATAGGGCAAAGAGTATGTCAATTTGAGGGAGGCGCAACATCTTGGACCCGAACGTAGTTCCTTCATCCAAATTTTGACGAGGCGTGTTTTCAGATACAAACTTGCAACGAGACGAAAAACAACGCGTCATAAATACTTTAGTTATATCTTATGCAGTTAATCTCTAATCTGATGCTTTCAATGCTCGAGCAGGGTGAAATTTGTTCACGGCGACAGCCAAGCACTGAGCCTCTTATCAACGAACTGCTTACACGTTCGAGTTGTGTGGTCAACCACACTGCACCAAGGCGAGAACGGAAACACGACTCACTGTAGCTCAGCGGTTCACCCATCATTAATAGGCACTCCAAGTTCAGGATTTATCGGGACACAGATAGATGCGGACTACCGTGCCGATAAGCCACAGGATCAGATGAAAACTACTCATACTCACCTGGTGAAGGCCTGTGTAGGCCACGCATATATAGTGAGGGCAGCAAGATTGTGTAACATCGCAGGTTTCGGGACAGCCGCCACTGGCACCGTCATCACTAACAGTTGGCATAGACACCGTCAACTTGAAAGCTGCAACAACGGCGAGGACGAAGGAGAGACGCATGATAGTATCTGTGAGATGTGAGATGGAACTCCAAAAACAAATCCGAAGGAGATGGTAGGAAGACAGCTTGCTTTACTGTTCTATGCACCTGAAGTACTCCTTCAGACGGATGTCATTTGTATTGCCAGCAGACCTCAGGTTGGATTTGCTCTATCCTCGACATTCTCTTGGCTGATTCAGAGTCTCGTCGTGCATGGGAGAACGCTTAGTAACTGGATGCCGGGAGATCAGCGCTAGCAGCCGGCTTAGGATATCTCAATTCCAAAGGACCTCTCAGGTATGCTCTTATTTTCGCAACGCAAACTATGCAGTACCGTTGAATCCACCTGCACTGGAGATGGGCACTCGTGTGATGAGTTTAGGGCAAGCGGGGCCCTCCAGCTCAATGCTCGGAGGACCCGCAAATCAATTTTAATACGGGGAATAGTGCTGCCGCGGTCCGGTCCAGAACCATGGTTCGAACCGGACTTTTGGTCCGGTTCTCCGCGGTTCGGTCCATGGTTCTCGCGCCAGCCAGAACCGGACCGGAAAACGGTTCTCGGTTCTAGATCTTCCCAAACGGTCCAGTTCTGGTTCGGCCTTCCCGAACCATTCTGAACCCTTATCGACTTCCACTTCGACAACTGTCGTCTTCGGGATTCACGTTGTTGATTAATCAAGCTACATTTAGCCTTTTCGAAGGTAAGCACTAACTAATTAAACTCTCAAGTCTCTCACCCGCTCACCTCTATAACAGGAGGTTCTATTCATTGAGGACCAGCTACAACACTGCGCAAGACTACCTTTTACTGGAGGTGGATGTGTTAGGCGCGGTCAAGGTGGATTTTGGAGGGATTGTGTCTTGCGCTATGCTGCAGAGGTGCGTATTTGTGCTCTGAATGCTGATGGCTCCCTCGAGGGCCAGCACCCATCGCTACCAGCGCACGACCCATCACACGCCACACCACCTGCGCCTATGTTGATGCCCGCCACCTCACCGCATCCCCTCTCACTCGCTTGCTGTTCTTTCTGGCTGGCTTTTGCTGGCTCGCTCGCCGTGTCTCACTCACCCACTGTCTCTTGCTCACTGTCTCACACACCCGCTGGCTGCTCTCGCCCACTGTCTCTCACCCTGCTGTCTCTCACCCTCCGTCTCTCTCACTCACCCACTGTCTCTTGCTCACTGTCTCACACACCCGCTGGCTGCTCTCGCCCACTGTCTCTCACCCCGCTGTCTCTCACCCTCCGTCTCTCACAGCCTGCCTCGATGACCTACTATCGGATCCAAAGGTGAATCGATATGCATGTCTCATTGCATATTCTCACAACTGAATGCGCTCTGCTAGGCCAACAAGTTGGCACTCCATGTACGGGACACGCCACATGTTGACAACACCACCGGGAAAGTTGGTCCCGTTTTCTGGAATGTAGCTCTTGGTGGCGCAATGGTCTCATTCGAGTTTTGGGCTACTCAGTGAGTTCTCTCTGGCATGCTTTGTGGAGCTCATGTATGTGTAACGTTCCCACCGGTCGCGTCATATTCTGGATCGAACCTCTCGTGCCAACCCAACTCCCAGTACCCTCTCACTTCCTTTGGCACCCTCTCGCTACCTTTGGCACCCTCCCGCCATCAAGTTGACAAGTTCAGCGCCCTCTCATTACCTTCAGCATCCTCCCACTTAGCACATCCAATGCCACCAGCACCATGCGCAAATGCACAGCGCATGTAGACTCGACTCTAGATGGGGAGTTCTCTCAGCTGCAAAGGTGCGTCATGGTGTTTTATTGTTTCAGTGTCTAATAAATTTATTATTTGTATATGGTACCTGCGCTCGCCACCATCTCACGCTGCTGCTCACTGCCATCTCCTGCTGCTGCTCGCCGCCATCCTCGACCCATGCTCATGATCGCCATCCTTCGCTGCCGCTTTCCTATTTCTGGTTGTGTCAACCCCTCGTTATCACAATCACTCTCCTGATACCTCTCGCGCATGGTAATTGGGGGGGAGCAGCCATGTTATTAGATTAGTTACTCAACATGTATACTACTTAGTACTTTGTCAATGTTTTTTTGCGTGCTCTTACAGTTTTTTTTTTGGTTCGGTTCGGGTTCGGACCCCAAAAAAACCGAACCGGACCATAGAGAACGGTTCTCTATGGTCCGGTTCTGGGTTCGGACATTTTGTAGAACCGAACCGATGGTCCGGTTCTTGGTTCTCGTCTAGGACCCTCCGAACCGGACCACGGCAGCACTAACGGGGAAGTGACAGCTCGTTGGAGAAACATAAAAGTACGTATAGTATCTAGAGTAAGCACAGTCGTCGTCTCAATGAATTGCTAGTATACAAGCCACCAATTTACTGGTGACTGAGCCTCACCAAATGACTGGTGACTGGAGTTTGACTCGACCAAGCGCTATGGGCTATTTCTTTTTTTTTTGAGACCATTAACCGTTTCCGACGTACTGAGACCAATGCCCGCAGAACCACGAGACTAGTGAGACGAAACCAAGAAGACACCGAAAAAGATACAAGAGCTGTCAAGTCCCGTCAGTTACGGATTTTGAGAACCGTGGATGAGATGGTGAAGCAGATATGGGTGCTTGCGAATTTATTTCTGAAATTCATGCGCCGGACTCGGATCGGCAAAAACCAATTTATCCCTGAGGCCTGAACCACTACAGGCCATCATACGTGTCTCTGTACATAGACTCTGACGTTGGATCTTCTTTCATAGCAGACACAGACGTGGCACTAGACACGATCTGCGTGAAGGAATGCTGTATCTCTTCATTTGGATGATAATAGTATCCATTATGGCGAGGACGGAGCGCCGGCCCATGCTAAAATTTCAAACAGAGTCCCCTGTATGAACATAATAGAACTATTGTCTTCGACATTCACACATACTTCAATACGAACACTAGTAGGAGCCGCATGCTCGAGTTGTGTTGTCAACCACACTGCACCAAGGCGAGAACAGAAACACGACTCACTGTAGCTCAGCGGTTCACCCATCAGTAATTGGCACTCCGAGTTTATTTTCTACTATACAGGCAAATCTGGGCTACCATGCCGATAAGCAACGGAATCAGATGGATACTACTCAACTCACCCAGAGAACACCTGTGTCCTCGCATTTAAGGCCATCGGGGCAGCAATATTTTGTCATCTTGCAGGTTTCGGGACAGCCTCTGGCACCGTCATCACTAACAGTTGGCATAGACACCGTCAACTTGAAAGCTGCAACAACGGCGAGGATGAAGGAGAGACGCATGATAGTATGGAACTCCAAAAACAAACCTGAAGGAGACGGTAGGAAGACAGCTTGCTTTTATGTTCTGAAATAATGTTCTGGGCACGGACGTGGCACTAGCGTGAAGGAACGTTGTATCTTTTCATTTAGTCTGGTTGGATGAGAACAGTATCCATTGTTGTAAGGACGGAGCGCCGCCGGTGCATGGCATCCCATGCTAAATTTCAAATAGAGTCCGACATCCTTCAGGTCTCCAACTGCCACATTACTTTTCAATCATTGGACTGATTGGTATATCTTGTAGTGCGTCATGTATGGTGTGAGTAGGGACCGAGCATACGATGGAGGAGCACGCCACGGGTGAAATTCTACATCGACTGATTCAGGAAAGAATCCGTCCAGTCAGTGCTAGGATCTGTGTAAACACTACATATGTGAAAGTATCGCATTACAGACAAGTATGTAAGATAATTAGTCGATGATTAGCATATCTACATAGGAACGATAATTATGAGTTCTACATACATTAAGCACCCATGACCGCCAGCGCCAGCTTTCTGTTCTAAACAGGAACCCCTGCATCCAGAAACATAATTCAATACCAGCATACTAGTAGTGAGAGGAAATCACAGATTCTACGCTGATCCTAGTAGTAAGGACAGGGAGCCCAGGGCCCTCGTCCTGAACTGGAGTCGAGAGAACGCCAGTGTCGACAGTCTGATGCAGGTTAAGCATCAGCCGAGATATGAGAGTAACGGACAGGCTGGTGTTCATCTTTAGGATCGGTCCGTGTTTGGTATCGCATTGACCACTCACCAACCAGTAAATGTGGATAGACTGCCTCTGAGGTGGACCTTGCCAATCATCAGGAAACAGTCAGACTGAATGTAAGGCGGGTTTGTATGCTCACTGAACCAATCTGATTTAAGCTGTGAGCGTTTTGTGATACCGTCAGTATTCATGCGGCGACTCACGTAGTATGTCAGGATGTTCAGTATATTGGACAGTGTTATCGCTCTGGAGTAATGCGGATCAGAATCACTCGAATCACAACGTCGCTAGCAACCTCACCCGAAAAACATCACACCTGCGTTCGGTTGATTTAGTGTTCGCGATACAGATGTAGCAAAAGATTTACCATCGCAAAATATGATATCAATGATATTGTTCCTACTGACCAACGATAACCGCAGCAAATTTTTGGCTTTGCAGATCCTGTGCACTGTCAGGATGAAGATGATTAAATCGAAGACGAATAAAGCCACATATGCTAGCCCGATTCCTGCAAAGCCATAATATCAAGTTATGCAAATGCGATTTGGAATTCACTAACGGGCAGCTCTGCAACCACCTTTGAGCAGGCGCATAGAACGAGAATGAGCACGACATACATCGATTTTGAAAATGTTTCATTGCAGCCAAGCCCTGGCACGACTTCGATATCGCCTGAAAATTGTCCAAAAGTGCCCGCCTAGAAACGATCAGCAGACTTCAGGGCCTGAGATTTTAAAAACGCACGCAAGCTATTCCCGTAAGAGCAATCGTGACGATTACCATCCAAGCAAGCAGGCGCTTGCTACAGCCGTAGAGAGCATAAGTGCGAATGACCATTATGTCTGAAATTTTCAGTATGTAACTTTCTCGCAATGAAGCTGACTTCTACTTACTACAAACGATCGCTGTTTGGAGGAAAACGGCCAGTTGTCTGTATAGCGCATATTTCGAACAGCTACGTCTTTGTTGAGCAAACGGTACATATTCAAGAACCGGAGCACAACAAACCTCTACAGAAATAAGTTGTGAGCACATCAAACGTTGAGTACATGCATAATGAAATTGTAGAACCTCGTTTGAAACAGGTACAAAATCTTTAATCAAGCCACAGATATTGCTGAGGAGAGCGACATAGCGATTGAGCAGAAATAAAATTGCAGATAATGCTTTCGGGCGACGCCAGATAAAAGTGATTTCTTCTTGTAGGGTCACCATATGGTCGTATATCAGTATACCTAGATTTAGAACAACGTGTCATTGTCTTAAGACCAAGGATAAAACTAAATTGTAGTACTGTTTCCCGCCAGGACGGCGTATATCCAGAACAACCTATAAATATTCAGGATACATGGTCAATCTATGCGTTATCACTCACGTTTGCTGGACTTCCTGATCGCTGGTATACATCGTGACAAGATTCAACTGAAGCCGAGAATGTAGGGCGGTCCGTTATATATCACTGGTCGTATTTAACGGCCTTTCCCGTAATCATTAATCAAGTGCTATGTATGCAAGCATGCAACTCAAACACTGCCCGGAAATAGGCGAGTCTAAAGACTCGAAAATAAATTTCTAGACGTGATATAGTTCGTGTGCATAGATATTTTGAGTCAGCATCACTGATCTACATGTTACAGGCTAGCCTTACGTGGGTGGGTGATCCATAGGCTGTGCCATTGCAAGGTACTGACACGTTCCTTACTAGAGCACAAGGATTATGGCTACCATGACGATTATGATGCTTGAATCGTCAAAGTGAGTCATTGCGAGTTGAGCTGAAAAGATTTGATAAAGTACTTGTCGTATCCACCAGATCCGTCTCGGATGTATTGGCAGCAGGCTCCGGGTCAATAGACGAAATTTATTTATAATATAAGAAAAAGAGAGAGAGGATGTATTCAACGTACAAGTTACTTCCTTGGTGCATGCTAGGTAGAAGTGCCACTGATATATAGTAGTCAATGAAATGTCGGTGAAGTCTGGAATTCGCATACTACCGACTTAATTCAGACTTCGACCGTAAAGGCCGGGCCGGAGGAAGTGTGCAATATTGATGGTGGCATCGCTTCGCCGCAGCAGCGCAGCTACATGCATGATGGCTATGATGGAGGCTGTTATAACTAAGCGTGGTAAGTCGAGTTTTTTTCCGGTCCCCGACGTCTGAGCTATTATTCCACCTAGGCGCTCAGCTGCTCCGTTCTCGCCTGTGTTCGTCATGTTCTACTACAGCCGCTCGCTGTCAATATCCTGTCCATCTATTATACTCAAGAGGCCGAACTGACCTGGCGTTTGGAATTCCAGTGACCCTAGGACTCGGAGATTCTCCATATTCAACACCATGCTGTCAATATCCTGTCCATTCATTATTCAAGCAGACCTGGCGTTTGGAATTCTAGTGACCCTAGGAGGTTCCCCATGTCTAACACCATCCATCTCTGTGATTCGCTCGATACCCATCAGTGCTCAGCCCAGGTGCCGGGTCACCGTATGCCTCCATTGTTGAACGCGCCAATTTATTTCAGCTCCGTGCAGTGAGATGCAGTGATACATACACCATTGGCCACCAAGCAATCGACCCAGATACCATCTATCAAAGCTCGCACTTGAATATATGCTATAGACATACTTATAATCTACTTACATGACCATCAGATACCATGACCATTTCGCACCTTGTTCGTGGCAGTTGTCTTGTACCCTTAAGCTTCGTCTTGCATACATGTTACAAGTTTGCGACATGAGCCAGTAAATTCTTGTCGATACGGCACATAGGTCACATCTATTATAAACAATCCTCGACGAGGTACACGAGGCGGCGTGACCCTCGTTCCCTCATCAATGAATTAACACATGGTTTGTAGCATGCATCATGGATTCAAGGTTTGATTAGCGTCGTCTGTGGACACACAGGAGACTATGATGGAGTACTTCTAGTGAAACTCTCATGAATCTCGTATATCACATTCTGCAAAAGGTGAAATAAATGACATGTCTGGTAATTCGAAAGCAAACCCATAAATAGGAGCGTACACTTACAACCTCGAGAAGTCTGCGAACTCACTGCATAGCACGAGGGGGAGGTGGCTTTACAGAGCGACTAGTTCCTGCTCATCGTCATAAACTACTACTGCTGGAGTTCTGTAAATGGGAATCAGAACTATGAGAGGCAGATGTCAGGATGTGGACCTACCGTATTTCCTTCCCCTGAAATGTACGGGTTAAGCTAGCGATGCCACCAGGAAACCGATGACTTACCCCATCTTCCCAGCTAATCATAGCCTTCAACTCTGTCAACCCGAAAAGAAGAATGACTTTGATCTCCATCGAATAATACGTGGAACCTTCGGCGGAGCGCTTGATTGTTAGTTTCTCGGCAATTTTCGATGTGTCTGCGTGGACGGTGCATGACGTGGAGAATAAGCCTAGTTTATCCGGTAAACATTAGTGTGTTTGGCAACAATTTGTGCGACTACTTCGCTCTGTGTCCATCCAATCCGGTTGTCGGAGACCCCTGTACAACATGATGCGGACATCGACTTGGTTACATGCGGCCTTGTTATACCGTCGGATAGCGAATGTCTTGCTGAACTCTTGCTGCACAGAGACCAGTGTTCCCTGCTGCGCCTCAGCAACGGGCCTTCCAAAACA
The DNA here is from genome assembly GCF_016758755.1 of Suillus discolor. Lineage (NCBI taxonomy): Eukaryota > Fungi > Basidiomycota > Agaricomycetes > Boletales > Suillaceae > Suillus > Suillus discolor. The sequence goes on from NW_024541313.1 coordinate 27,554, forward strand.
AGTCAAAAAAGAGCTACCTTGGTCAGTATGGAAGAAAATGCACCAGGCAGAGCAAGAGTTCCCGAGACACTTCGGAAAACTTCCTTTTGCCTAGAACGATGCTCCATATCTAATGGGTTAAATAGGACGCTACACTCTGTGCCGTATGTGAAACGGGCCACACGAGTCGATACCAAATGATCGATGAAATATGACACAGCACCATTCGCAACGACTTGATTGCTAAAAGCGTCCGTAAGTGCACGCGAAAATGTTTGTCAATTGTTGGCACTTACCAATGGTTATCTGGTCGACTGAAGCTAATATTAAGCGACTGGAAGTATGCGTGCAACTTGGCGAACATCCAGTCGTTCGCAGCAAAGCGTCCGACGAAAAATACAAACTTCATGTGACACGCCGGTCAGCACATTTTCCGATGAAGTGCAGTCATGTCAACTTACTGTGATCGGAGTGCCTGCAGCTTTTCTTTGAGTTTCGGAAGCTTCGATGATGCTGCTGATCGAGGGTTCGAAGAGTTTTGCTACGTCTTGTCTTTTAAGTGACAACACGTTAGATAGAGGTTGCGAAAGAGTAGACTACAAGACTTGCCCGCTCAATTTAAGGTAACCGCTACGAATATCGTGCTGAGGATCTTTGTCACGGATAGTACCGAACTTGATGTATGACGGGTCTTCCGAGTTGCGGAACATACGTTTGGTGGTACGGTCAAAGATCTCTGTCATTTGTTGGACTATATCTGGTGTGCCGTAACGACTGCCGGATAATTTTTCTGTCGAGTGGATTCAATAAGAACGTAGTATAGCCCACACGAGAATGCTGATAAACCTTGAAGAAGATCACGAGCACGAAGAGTCACGAATACAGATCCCTGGAGTCGACCTAAGGAGTGGAGAGGACCTAAGGAGTGGAGAGTGAGACATAGCTCCAATAATCGCATGTCACTTACATTCGGTCGCAGCAATCTCTTTGATCAGCGTCGGGGATAAAGACATCGAGTAAGCACTAAGATCGACTGTTACTCTTCCTGCATCGATGACGACAACGCCTTGACTAGCCGAGATGTCATCATCTTCGCCATCTTCAGGTGCAAGTATCGGTGTCTTCGACAATGCATCTGAGGCTAGGGTATTAGCGACACAGTATTGCAAACTCGCTTCTCCTTCGGTCAGCAGATGGACACGTGTCATGCCGTCTTCTGTACCGGGAACGAGACCGCCAAGGACGGCAGCTAGCCTGATCTGCTTCTGCTGCGGGCCCTCCCAGCCATTTGGGTGTGTAAGGACAAATTCGATCCGGTTCTCGAGTGACCGCCAAAGAGCAGATCCGCTTGGATGAGTCTCCTGGATATAGCTGCGTGCACAACGAAAAAGGTATTGCATGAAGTCGCCAAGCACCTCGACAGCATTTTTGCCTGGCGGAAGTGGTGGGATATCGTCGTCGGTGATATAGTTGGCAGCCAAATGCCTGAGCCGAAGGCGCAATTTCCACCTAAATGTTTGGCGTGGTCAATCAAGTAAATACGAAGTCTAGTATTCACAAAACAAACCATTCGACTGTTATCCATCCATCATCCTCAGCCCTGTCGATGATATGTTCCTGTAGTGTTTCAGCGCCAATGGCACGTGCAGTTCCGTTTGAATCATAGTAGAGTATAGAAGGTATTTTCGAATACCCTCCGCTGTGCTCTTGGGCCGGATATCTGATATTCGTAATGATCGGCAATAAAGCAGGTATGTTGTATTACGAAAACTGACCTGACGACAGGCTCAATCTTTGGAACTTTTCCAGGTTGAAGTATACAGTAGGAAATTGAACTGTATGTGGTGCCCACGTCGAAGGCAAGGACTAATTTGCGGACTGGTCCACGATAAGGCTGACGGAGAAGCATTTCTTGCGCAAGTGGATGGATGTCGTACGTTGCTCACATCGTCTTATACTTCACGGCAGAAGCCACATGGATACTTATCCGTCCATGACTTTCACCATCTCACCTACAACGTTTAACGGATGATATATGGGTAGCAAGGCGTACTGTTCGTGTCGGCCTTGAGGTCTGATGCGAGTGATTTGGCATGGCTAAATCCTGATATAGGAAGTTCCTGAGTGTTCTAGATAGACCGTAAAATGAACGGACGATGGATGCCTCGAGGCCACCCCACAAGCGCAAGCAGATAGGTGCTTTAGTCAGGATGCACAAACTACTTACGCCCCGTTCTGGTAATCAATGTAGCATCTTGCATGCTGGCTATGATAGAGGCTGTTATAACTAAGCGCGTCACGGTGGTGAGTCAAGATTTTCCAAGGTTTTTCCGGTCCTCGACGTCATGAGCTATTATTACACCTCGGCGCTCAGCTGCTCCGTTCTCGCCTGTGTTCGTTATGTTCTATTGCAGCCGCTCAATTGCTGTCAATATCCTGTCCATGTATTATTCAAGCAGCCGAACTGACCTGGCGTTTGGAATTCCAGTGACCCTAGGACTCGGAGATTCTCCATATTCAACGCCATCCATCTCTGTGATTCGCTCGATACCGGTGCCGGGTCATGAAAGCATGACTCGGATGTATGCCTCCATAGTCGAACGTTGAACGCGCCAATATATTTCAGCTCCGTGTGCAGTGAGATGCGGCAGTGATCCACATGTGGATACCATCTATCAAAGCTCGCACTTGAATATGTGCTATAGACATACTTATAATCTACTTACATGACGATCAGATAGTATCATGACCATTTCGCACCTTGTTCGATTCGGTCTCGGTATACTAGTTGTCTTTCTTGCATACGTGTTATGGCGTTGCCATGCCGATGATAGTTGTACGGGTCTTGTGCCAGCCATAAATTCAGAATGAAGTCGTACGAATTCGTAAGGTGAAAAAACAAGACTGTGATAGGCGAACAACAATGGAAGGTAACAACAGAAGTAGCAATTGCATTTTGGAAGGAAGATGGCACGGGCACGTTTGGCCGCAATTCAATTGTTCTCTCAAGAACGGCGCACAATTGTCCAAGGCTTGCTTAGACCTGTTTCACTTTCAACCCAGAAACAGCCGAGACCCACCAAGACCTGAAATGGCCCAAGGTGTCCAGTGGCAAATTGGCCAAATCAACTCAAAGGCGCCCAAGAACAATATTTACATGTGGCGGCAGTGCAGCAACACCGCAACCCACAGCTATGCGATAACAATATCTAGCGCTGTCTTCTACAATGGACACCCTCTCGCGCCACAAGTCCTTCCTCTTAGCGAGTGCCGTGCTGTTGCTTGCTTCCATTTTCACTCCTCAGACGAACCATACGAGGGAAAACATTGTTCCTGTAGAATCACATATAAAACCAGAGGCAATAGTGCGTTATTTCTATAATTCACAGGACCTGTCGTACTTTTATCACACCCTACATCACCAAGATCTAAAAGCTTATCGTCTCCATTAGTTACCTACTACAACCTCCCATTCCATGGATACTCCTTGCGGAACATCGAGCGCCGATACCGAGGCTGTCAACGTACACGCCGGCACGCTTCCGCACGACACAAAGCTCGACCCCAAGTACGTTCCAAACCTAACATTCCTGCCATTCTCGCTTAAAACATCATCAGTTGCATATTCTGCAAGATTGTCACCGGGGAAGCACCGTGTTTCAAAGTATACGAAACGAAATATAGGTACGGCACCCCATCACACCATCACCGTTCAATCACCAATGACCACGCTTAACAGTCTCGCCTTTCTCGCGAAGCCTCCTGTTTCTCATGGGCACACGCTCATCATACCTAAATGTGCGTACCCCGTTCGATCTAGCCAAATCTACGCTAAACAGTCACGTCAGACCACTCCCGTACATTAACGGATCCCGGACTCCCAGATGAGTTCCTCGCAGACGTCGGTCCTATAATGAAGAAGATAGCAGTGATGAACGGCGAGGATTCATACAACGTCATCCAGGTACGTCCCTCTCCTCCTGCTCTCTCCGTTTGCGCGCTATGTTAACACGACGATCAGAACAACGGCAGGACTGCCGGGCAAAGCGTTGACCATGTGCATTTCCACGTCGTGACGAAGCCAGTGGACCAACCTAATCAGGGACTCGTCCTGACACCCCAGAGCTGGCCTTCGTACCCTACGACCGATGAAGAATACGCTCAGGACGCTGCTAAGATGAAGGAGATCGGTAGGAGCCATGGATTCCCGGGCGTTTCGGCTTAGAATCTGGGGTTTGAAGTATGTATCGTGGCCAGTGCTCGATGGGATGGAGATGTGCAGAAGTAATTTGTTGAGGTTGTGGGGTTTATTGTCGTGCGAGGGGCATCATGGTGATCCGGTATGATCTTTCCTTGGCTGTCTGCAATATCCGTCGTAGTAGACAGTAAATCCAGGCAGCCATGTATTCTTATTTTGCATCCCGAATCAGTCTCTTTCTTTCGTGTAGTATAGGATACCTGGAAGACATGGACTACATAAATATTGTGCAGTACGGTTTTGCCCTTCATGGCTATTGTATATAGATGATGAATCAAAGAGGCCAGTGCACTTGTATGGGAACCTGGATCTCCAGTAGAACGCGAGCAGTCAACGGTTCAAACTTCTGTCGCTTTCAGACATCCCCATACCATCAATATGATACTGCTCGCCAACCCAACCATCAAACAATCAAGTCGAGTGATAATTTCGCAAGCAATGGAAACACCAACGCAAAATGTCCTAAACCAAGGCATAACAACCTCTAGAATGGAAAGGAGGTGAAGGACTCACGGGTACTGCAAACTCCAACGTTTCCACGGTGAGTGTCCGTGACAATCCATATTTGTCTTCCGAACTCTTCATGCATCACGTTCAGAACGTGACGCCTGAGCATGAACCTATCGAGTACTGGGTATGGCGTAATTTGAGGCAGAGGAAAGCCCATGTGCAGTGCATTGGAAATCAGACCTGGGAATGGAACATAAGGTTACCGCGATAAAAGAGCGTGATTAGAGAGAATACTGATAACAGCGAGTACATCGCCTTGGGAATTCAAATCAAGCATTCGGGTCCGGTGAAGGAAGGTATGAGCCCAAGCGGGTTCAAGATCACGCACCACGGTCCACGGACATCAAATAACACAATTTGCACGCAGTCAAGACAACATCACTGAGGAAAACCAGCGATATTCCACTCAGCACGGCCAACCGCCGATCTGCAGGCATCTAATCAGTAAAAAAAGTCATGGGGAAGTGCATATCGCACGTACTTATGGTGATCAAAGTCTGCTACTGCATCTGCGGACCATTTAAGATCGTCGTCTTATCCTTCGACGTTAGGTTCTTCCTCCGCAGGCTTGACTTGCCATATCCTAACATGTCCATCGCGGCCTCCAATAGCTATAACGTGATATGATGGCCTACCCGAAGGCGCCCATGTTACCGACGTGATCACAAATGATGTTGGAGCATCTCCATCGCTTGCCGGTGATGGGCCTCAGCGGGCAACCCCGTCGGGTCTAAAGTAAGGAGAGTCGTAGGCTGATGAGAGGCAGATAATTGTATTCAGAGTGAGCGATACCACAAAAATACAGCGTGACAATACTTTGATGGAGCCAGATATCCCACAGCTAGCCGCGATGATTTCCCCTAAATATCTGTCAGCACCACCCTTCTGCTTCTCGATTCCCTATTCCGGGCCGTCCCTGGGTGGTGGGAGTTTCCGATTGTTGTAGGGGTCGAGCGACCAGGTTGGAGAAGCGCCCCAAGAGTTGCGCTTGTTGATGTTGGTGTCGCAAACGCCACGGAGTACGACGAGGACAGCGATACAGATGGAAACGTTGAGACATCGACTTCTTTAGAGAGCTGCCATGTGGCTAGCGCTGATTATTCCAAGCACTCGTAGATGCGAACGCGATTATCGGAAGAGACAGTTACCTTGCCTTGCAGAAGCTCTGATAAATCTCCAATTGGGACGAACGACTTGACGTACCAACTTCAACCAAAATGATGAGGGGCGAATTCGACTACGCGGATAGTGCTCCTCGCATCAACCAATACAGCCCTTTCCACCCATCGTGAAGAACCACGTGAAGTAGCCTAAGGAGACCCGGGACTAGCACCATTCGTTTGGGAATCTGCTGTTGATGCAAAGCTAGTTTGCTCCCAAATCTTGACCGTAAGGTGAGCCCAGCACTAATTGGTTAATAAGCGTCTTCCAACATGCTCGCATTCCAGTCATCCTCGACGTTCCAATTTTCATTACTCTCGTGTACTCGCTAAACTGATTATTTGACATCAGGTTAACTTTGTAGAAATACGTGTATGTGGCAAGGGAATAACGTACTTCTGATCGGGAAGCCATACGAAGCCCATAAAAATGACAAGCTACATCTGTCAGAAGATGATCGGGCGCGCTCTGGATGAAAGCAGTTTGGATCAATCTTTCTTCTAAGCTTAGTCGTAAAAACCGAGCGGGCCACAGAATTCTGAATTGCGCGTTGAGGCGGTAGCGATTGTATATGGTCGTTCTTTCCTGGGTAGTACTAGTACTAGTGTTTCAGCAGGAAGGTTTGTGCAAAGTCTTTAGAATTAAACAAGAACAAACAAACGTACAGTTTCAAGTTCACTTGTCAATCACTTGTCAGTGTTAACTTAGTCAAGGACCGAAGGACTAATTGAAGACTCTTCTATATGCGAGCGGTGATTTTGTATTAATTGTGCAAAGTCTCAGTGCAAACACCACGTCTCGATTCTCGAACATACTATAGTGTCCGTGGTCATAGTAATTGCGAGCCTGAGGTGGTGCAGCCTATAGCTAATCGGCAGAGGAACGTCATGGCATATTCAGCGTCTTATTCCTCTCCAGGATCCGAGTCATCGATATCTGGCAAATTACCATAGGCACGCGTACGGTTTTTATCTACCAATTCAGCACTCACAATTTCTCCCTTTTCAGACGCTGCAGCGAAGTCACTGTCTACTGCTCGCAGAAGGCTATCATATCCTACGGATACAACAGTTGATTCGCCCGGTTTATGACCATGTCGTTGTATATGATATAGGCCACCATGAGGCTTTTTATCTCGCCCATACCATGCACCCAACATTCAGCGCCATGTCCCCCGGTTCTGTTGACATTTCCGAAATGGGTGGATCTAAGGCATACATTCACGTATGTCTTGCAAACTAGTGAGTCTTGGCTCGCATCGCGAGTACTCATCATACTCACTGCATTCTTGCCAAAGCATGCTATTTTGTACGTTCCAGGCGCAGGGTCATGTATTTCATCACCTACATCACGATGGTTGGCGCTATATACGATCTCAATATGATCTCAATACCGTCGAAAGATACCAGAGAGCTTGCTATGAACCGAGAAGGAGTCAGACTTTCATCACAGTAGGTACCAGGGCGGGAAGAGTTGAACAAGAGCCCAGTCAAACGGTGGCGCACCGAATGGATGCCACTGCAACTCTTGAGGCTACAAGAAGTTTGTCCATTCTCATGAGTCAGCATCCAAGGATTCTCGGGGTGGAATTTGTCATAATACAGCAAGACGCACGCCAGCCCTCCGCGAATTTACGTGTATGTGTATGTTGGCCGGTACGTCTTCTTTGATACTTGACGATATATATAAAGTATAATAGACAGCCGGACCCATTCGCGGACGTGTACCAAACATGCCGCAAGCCGTCTATGAATATACAAGCTCCGCGACCGGCCTTTCCTTCAGTAGGAGCCAGCGTGGTCGACGTTTCAGTTCAGTCAATACGCACCGTACCTACTTCTCCATCGCCGCTTAGTCCATACCCAGAACCACCATCTTCCGGGGGGACTCCAAATGTACGGACCCTGTTGAGCACCATGGGATGTCACCTATCACAGTGGGTATTTCACATCCCGACATGCTCTTGTTTTCTCTCAGACGTTTCAAGGATCAATAATCTAGAAGACCCTGAAAGATCGAGCTCACCTTCATCTACAAAGATTTCTGACATCACTGTTTTTGACCTAGACAGGTAGGGAAGAGTGCACAAAAATTCTATCAGTTCCGTTGTATTCTGATTATTCACTATAGTTCATATATTTATCAACATTCACATGATTCGTCATGTGTTGTGTGATCCTTGTGCTTTATCGTGCTAGTAATTGAACAGTGTGAGGGTATAATTACGTAGTTGCTTGATCCAGGGAGATAGATAAGAGATAGCTAAGGCCGTACGCGTGTGTAGCTGTTGTGTCGAAGCTATATATAAGAGCCCTTGCTTCGTATTCGTTCGCTATCATATCTCGCCACGAGTCACTTATTGTTTACCACAGTACGGCTTTCACGATAAACCAAATCACCTCTACCTCAAGACGTACAACAAGATCTCCTAATGGCGACCATCGATGCTGAGCACCTCAGAAAGATGATCAGGCGCTTTCGAGTTCTGATCGTAGGGAGAGCAAACGCAGGCAAAACAACCATTCTTCAGAAGGTCTGCAACACCACAGATCAACCAGACATTTACGATGCCAAAGGAAACAAGGTGCGGGTGATGATTTATGCCATGCACGCGTCTGTCGCTGACTTGTGGGTAGATCGATGCTGATGTCGTAAAAGCCTCAATCAAGGTGCGTGCATCATCTGCCATATGGGCATACATGCGCTGACGGATGCTCAGCGTGGAAACCACGACATCACGAACGAGATGGTCTTCAAGAGCAGTCCCGGTTTCGTCTTTCACGACTCGTGCGGTTTCGAAGCGGGATCTGAAGAAGAATTCGAGAGCATGAAGAGATTTGTCTCAGAGCGCGTACACACGACGAAACTGAAGGAGGGACTGCATGCTATCTGGCAAGTAACTCCCCTCTGACGTTTGGCGCTTGTTGATTGCCACCAGGTATTGTATTCCAATGGACGAATGCAGTCGAACATTCCAGCGGTCAGAGGAAAAGTTCTTCTTTGAGTGCGACACTGGGCACGGTGAGCTTGCGACTTTGTTGTCAGTTGTCGTGTTCGGACTAATGTTCAATCTTAAGTTCCCGTGATTGCGGTGTTCACCAAGTTTGAAGCTCTACGTCCAGTCGCGTATGGAGAAATTAAGAACGAAATACAAGGTGTATCTAGAGAAGAACGGTCAAAAAGGATAGCCCAACGCGTCGAAGAACTATTCACTAAGACGCGTGTTTGTGATCGGTTGTGCGACCCTGGAAACCGTACACGTCCTAAGTTCTATGTGCGCTTGGAGAGTAAGTGGTTTGGATTGAATTGTCCCATATCAAAGTTGATATTAGTGACCGTCCTAGATATGAACAAGCCGGATACAAACTGTAATGTTCTACTGGAACGCACCACTTTCGCATTGGACAACGAAGAATTGCGGTTGTGCTTGGTGTCAACACAACAATCAAATCTGGAGCTTTGTATCAAGTGTGCTATCGCGTGAGTCGCAGATTTTCAAGTCGCATATTTTTGTTCCAACATCATCTAGAACAATCGTTGATCGTGCACGTCAGCAATCCGCCCTACTTGAAATCAATCATCATATCCATCAGTATGACATTGCTAAGTGGTTTCCACATCTCCAAGTAAGATGAAGATTCATTCAATCTGATAATACCCCGGTAATGGTGCTCATCAATGGTAAACACTGAAGTGCCGAAACTGTAGATATTCTGATATATATTTCCTTCGTTGTAGTTGCCCGTCAATAACAGCTGGTAAGATTCTGGTTTATGAAGTTCAAATAGCACGGGTAACGCTGATGCCTTGTTACTGCTCGTCTGTTGACAGTTGGTAAGTGCTTTGATTGTTTCTAGTCCTCGACCCATGCTCATGATCTCCATCCCTCACTGCTTCTCCCTGTTGACAGTATGTAAGTGCCTTGATTTTTTGTAGTCCTCGACCCGTGCTTATTATCCTCATCCCTCGCTGCTGCTCGTTCGTTGACAGCGGGTGAGGACCTTGATTGTTTGTAGTCCTCGACCCATGCTCATGATTCCCATCCCTCGCTCCTGCTCGCCTGTTTGATAGTATGTAAGTGCTTTAATGGTTTCTGGTCCTCGACCCATGCTCATGATTCCTATCCATCGCCGCTGCTCGCCTGTTGACAGGGCGTAAGTGTCTTGATTGTTTGTAGTCCTCGACCCGTGCTCATGATTCCCATCCATCACTCCTGCTCGCCTGTTGACAGGGGGTAAGTGCCTTGATTGTTTGTAGTCCTAGACCCGTGCTTATTATCCTCATCCCTCGCCACTGCTCGCCTGTTGACAGTATGTAAGTGCCTTGATTATTTGTAGTCCTCGACTCGTACTCATGATCCCCGTCTCTCGCTGCTGCTCGCCTGTTGACAGTGGGTAAGTGCCTTGATTTTTGTAGTTCTCGACCCGTGCTCATGATCTCCGTCCCTTGCTGCTTCTCGCCTGTTGACAGAGTGTAAGTGCCTTGATTGTCTCTAGTCCTCGACCCATGCTCATGATCTCCATCCTTCACTGCTTCTCCCTGTTGATAGTATGTAAGTGCCTTGATTGTTTGTAGTCCTCGACCCGTGCTTATTATCCTCATCCCTCGCTCCTGCTCGCTCGTTGACAGCGGGTAAGGACCTTGATTGTTTGTAGTCCTCGACCCGTGCTCATGATTCCCATCCATCACTCCTGCTCGCCTGTTGACAGGGGGTAAGTGCCTTGATTGTTTGTAGTCCTCGACCCGTGCTCATGATCCCCATCCCTCGCTGCTGCTCGCCTGTTGACAGCGTGTAAGTGCCTCAATTGTTTCCGATCCTCGACCGGTGCTCATGATCCCCATCCCTCTCTGCTGCTCGCCTGTTTACAGCGGGTAAATGCCTTGATTGTTTCTGATCCTCGACCAGTGCTCATCATCCTGATCCCTCGCTGCTTCTCGCTTGTTGACAGGAAGTAAGTGCCTTGATTGTTTGCAGTCCTCGACTCATACTCATGATCCCCGTCTCTCGCTGCTGCTTACCTGTTGACAGGAAGTAAGTGCCTTGATTGTTCATAGTCCTCGACCGGTGCTCATGATCCCCATCCCTCGCTACTGCTCGCCTGTTGACAGTATGTAAGTGCCTTGACTTTTTCTAGTTCTTGACCTGTACTTATTATCCTCATCCCTCGCTGCTGCTCACTTGTCGACAGCGGGTGAGGACCTTGATTGTTTGTAGTCCTCGACCCACGCTGATGATCTCCATCCCTTGCTGCTTCTCGCCTGTTGACAGGACGTAAGTGCCTTGATTGTTCGTAGTCCTCGACCCATGCTCATGATCCCGCCTGTTGACAGTATGTAAGTGCCGTGATTATTTGTAGTCCTCGACCCTTTCTCATGATTTCCATCCCTCGCTGCTTCTCCCCTGTTGACAGAAAGTGAGTGCCTTGATTGTTTCTAGTCCTCGACTCGTGCTCATGATCTCCATCCCTCGCTGCTTCTCGCTTGTTGACAGGAAGTAAGTGCCTTGATTGTTTGTAGTCCTCGACTCATACTCATGATCCCCGTCTCTCGCTGCTGCTTACCTGTTGACAGGAAGTAAGTGCCTTGATTGTTCATAGTCCTCGACCCGTGCTCATTATCCTGATCCCTCGCTGCTTCTCGCTTGTTGACAGTATGTCAGTGGCTTGATTTTTTCCAGTCCTTGACCCATGCTCATGATCCCCATCCCCGCTGCTGCTCCCCTGTTGACAGTATGTAAGTGCTTTGATTGTTTGTAGTCCTCGACCCATGCTCATGATCTCCATCCCTCGTTGCTTCTCACCTTTTGACAGTCTGTAAGTGCCTTGATTTTTTGTAGTCCTCGACCCGTGCTTATTATCCTCATCCCTCGCTGCTGCTCGCTCGTTGACAGCGGGTGAGGACCTTGATTTTTTGTAGTCCTCAACCCATGCTCATGATTTCCATCCCTCGCCACTGCTCGCCCATTGGCAGGAAGTAAGTGCTTTGATTATTTGTAGTTCTTGACCCGTGCTCATGATCTCTATCTCTCGCTGTTTCTCCCCTGTTGACAGGAAGTAAGTGCCTTGATTGTTTTTAGTCCTTGCTCCATGCCCACGGTTCCCATTCCTCGCTGCTGCTCGCTTTTTGACAGGATGTAAGTGCCCTGATTGTTTTTGGTCCTTGCCCCTGCTCACGGTTCCCATCCCTCGCTGCTGCTGGCCTGTTGACAGGATGTAAGTGCCTTGATGGTTTCTCATCCTGATGATTCTGATGCCTGGTTGCTACCCGCTTGTTGACAGCATGTATGTACCTTTCATTGTTTCTAATATTCATCCCATGCTGACAATCATTGCTGCCTATCTGTTGATAGGAGGTAAGTGCCTTCATGGTTTTCTCTGTGCAACCCTCGTGAACAGGTCTCACATATTGCTGTTTTTTCTTTGGCAGTTGGTAGGTGTCTTGATTATATCTTGTATTGAAATGATGCTGAATAGTGTAATGGTGGTAACTCATTTTCATAGCCTGATGTAAGCATTTTCCATTCTATCACACCAGTCGGATCATTATTACTCATATATTGCGTAGTTCGTTGAGTATCCCTCCTTTATAACTTATTTTCCATGTTCACTCATCTTTCATATTTTCTTGCCCTGTGCAGAATGTGAGTCATTTGACCCTGATCATGTGAAGCATGAAATGTGCCAATCATTTTGACTGGCTCTTCCGCTCTATAGGATGTGAGTATGTTCCAATCGCTAAGGATTCCAGCCATGTATTCATCATGTGTTCGCAGAATGTGTGTCGATCACGACCTATCTGATGATAATACTCCACTGACAAATAATCTAATTTAGCTCGTGCGTTCATGGATGCCAAATCTTCACCATTACATAGTGATACTCATCTGGTTTCAACCCCTGACAGTTTGTAAGTTACCTGGACACAGCAGTCATTGTCTAGTGGTTAATTATTCGCAACTGTCACATCGACTAAATAGAAGGTGCGTCTCTGTTATTTAATCAAACATTAATTTGCAACCTCATAATTGTGACATTCCTTTCCTGTAGGAGGCAAGTAATTTGCTTTGTGGTGTTGATTATGATACCTACGCTTTCAACCTGTGGCTAGACCACAATCAAGCGAAGAGACATTGTCCGCATCCTTCGGCCTTTGGTCAGTTGGTTTTCCTTCGCATTGATTCTCGGCACTGTAAGAGTGTGCAACAGGTTAGCAACGGATCAATATTCACTTCCACCACGAACAGAATTGTTCAGACTGGCATCGGTTAGTTTCTCACTGCATGACCGGTTGTAGTCTTAATGACAGCAAGCAGCTACTATCATCGTCCTCGAGTACTCCGCCTTTCTCGTGAACAACTCGGAGGACTTGGAGTGCATAAAGTCTGCCGTGGACTACTACCTGAAATCTCCGACAGCTGTCGTAGTGGAGCAAGGAGTGAAAGAGATTTTTCGTCAACGCCACGACAGAGAGGAACTGGAGAAGAAGATTCTGGAGTTCATCCTTGAAAATCGCTTGTGTACGTCCCTCGCCTTGCTGTGAACATGGAAGTCGAAGCTTACTGGCGACCTGCAGCAAAGGACTTGACGGCACAAAAGTAGATGATCTGTTTTAGAACCATTCTATGCGCTCGTGTTGTGTACAATACCAAGCACGCCAGCTTCAACTCTTGAGCGCTGAGCGGTGCAGACTGTGATGTTTGCTTGTTCCCGATGTTCTTTCCCGTGCTATGTACTATACCCGTCAGTCTAGTTTCAACTGCTGGGCGCTGCACACTGTATCGGGTTTCAACACCTATTTTCCAGATCTTATCATATCGCGTTCTATTTTGTGCTATGTAGTCGCGCCCGTCAAACGATCGCTGTTCATTCTTATTTTTATTCCTGAGAATCCGAGAACTTGCTCGGTATGTTTCAACGCTGAAGTTGACGGGCATGACAGCATCGTCGATGTTGAAAGTTAGTTTCGCACAGCTGTAAGTTATAATAGACACAAACAAAGACATCAACTTGGCGCATAGACACTTCTCAGGCTACCGTGACTATAGTGCCATTGTATCAATGTGAATGGCAAAGAGATGTTCGTTCCCTTACGAAGCTACTCAGGTTTCATCTTCAGGCCATTGTCGCGAGCTCAGTGTGTCTTTACTTGCTGGGTCCCAGGCTAGCCCGTCCGATCTCCGACTTTCTGCATAAACACCTGTGCTACACATCCTTCCTGTGGATCAGCACTCGGCTACAAGTACCCCTGCACTCTTCGTTCGCGCCGGGAAAAGCGTCGATAATGTACATTTCCACGTTGTGACGAGGCTACTGAACCAACCTAATCAGGGATTCGTCCTGACACCCGAAAGTTGGCCTTCGTACTCTACGACTGATGCGGAATACGCTCAGATGAAGCAGATCGGTAGGATTCATGGATTCACGGGCGTTTCGGCTTAGAATCTGGGGTTTGAAGCATGGTTGGATCGATATCATGGCCAGTTCTCGATGGGGTGGAGGTTTGCAGAACTAATTTGTTGGGTTTATTGTTGTGCGCGGCGTATCACAGTGATCTGGTATGATCTGTCTGCAAATATCCGTCGTACCCAGGCAGCCAACACTCATGTATTCTTGTTTTTCATCCCGAATCAATCTCTTTCCTTCTTGTAGTATCCGGTATGAACTACACTAATATTGTGGAGTACGGTTTACCTTCTTCCAGGGCTATTACATAGATGATAAATCAACGAGGCCAGTACACTTGTAAATACAAGAAAAAAACCCAGATATCCAGTAGAACGAAGACAGTCAACGACTCAAACCTCTGTCGCTATCACAGACATCCCCATACCATCAATATGATACTGCTCGCCCACCAGCTCTTTGACAGCAACCATCAAACGATCGAGTCGAGTGATAATTCCAAAGGTGGTAGAAACGCCAACGCAAAATGTTCTAAAAAAACTATGTCAATCTCTAGAATGGCAAGGAGATGCAAGACTTACAGGTACTGCAGATTCTCCAACGTGTCCACGGTGAGCGTCCGTGGCAATCCATAATCGTCTTCCGACTCTTCATGCACCACGTTCAAACCATGACGCCTGAGCATGAACCTGTCGAGTAACGGGCATGGGGTGATTTGAGGAAGAGGAGAACCCGTGTGCAGTGCATTGGAGATCAGGCCTGGGAAGAGAACATGAAGTTACCGCGGGTAAGTATGATCAGAAAACATACTGATAACAGCGAGTACATCGCCTTGGAAATCCGAATCAAGCATCCGGGTCCGGCGAAGGAAGGCATGAGCCCAAGCAGGTTCCAGATCATGCACTACGGACATCAGATGACACAATTCGTACGCGATTTGCCTATGTTTGATTAGAAACACAGGATGGTCGTAAGATATACGTACTCACGTTTGAATCTCCAATATCTTAAGATACCTCTCAGCAGGCCATTTCCCGCGCAATGAAAACTAGCGAATCAACAACATATGTGAGGGGTTGATATCGTATTCACCTCATATATGACATTCTCCTTTAGCACGAGTGATCGCTTGAGTTTGCTGCGGATGGCTAACAAGCTCCGGACTGTGATGGTGTTGTCTTTCTCCACGTGTGAGTTCGCGTAGGACACGACCGAACAGTAGATCGATCCAAGTTCGGCTGATGTTGTAGCCAGCGTTCGCCGCTGATACGAACGAATAGTCGTTGACGGAGGGAAGTGGGAGAAGATACTGACATCAAGATCAATTACTGTTAAATGTACAATCAGGGAAATCACTCACCCCGCAGCTAAGACACCAACGGTGACTAGTACAAAACGGCGCTTTATTGCATGTAAGCCAAGATATCGAGAAAAGCATACAAAGACTTACCCAAGCCACATCAATGCCCCACCCTGGCGACGAAGTGACAGTCAGATGAGTGTCGTCATATGAGTACCCCACGACCTATGCCAAACCATCAGTTTTATTCACTCCGAGATGACAAGGTCCAAATCATACCAATGCCGTTGTGACCCATATAATCAAATTCGTCATGGGTGCGATAGGCCAATACAAGCGAGCAAAGAAAAATGACGGGTAGCAGACCGCACATACAGCTGCCAGTCCATAAGGGTTGCCTCGGCCATTCCCTGCGGAAATATACCTGTGCACCAATGAAGAATTTCAAAAGATCATTCAGTCTGCGACGTACCAAATGACCGTACCAATCAAACCGCCAGCGAAGGTACTTATTATCCTAGCTATTACACCGAATGTCGTGTCTCCGCGAAAACGCGCTAAAGTAAGTTGAGCCATGAAACTTTGAGAGTGTCAATAATTCTAGCATTGCAAAGCAGGAAAATGATAACTTACACGGCCCAGACAAACTTGTTTGCTTCAAAAATTATCAGTCCAAGATCAAAAGCATACACGCTCTGCACACTCACCGTATGCAAACTCTGCCGATGTCTTGAGGAAAGATGGGATAGCAAGGATCACTAAGCATACCGACGGTCAGAAAATCAAGCGAGAAAAATAAGAATGATGGCTGACCTGTTAACGTTGCCGCTTTCAGGGCGAAGAGCATGTTTCCACCTCCGATGCTGATAACGGCGCGGTAAATCCAGTTCATCACCCTTTCAAGTGCATTTCTTGGGGGAAGGGCATCGGGATCGCGTTTTACTGCCTTTCCGAGGTCCGTCATCCAAGTAGGGTCTATGCCTGGAATCGTTTCTGCACTGGAATGTTAGTAGCTGTGACCACAAGAACGCCTGCAGCAACATACCAGGATCCTCGTCGTCTTCTTGTTCGTTAATCTCATAAGGTTCCCATGTTCTCCAGGTAAACAACTTCGGTAAGGAAGGAACCCATAATTTGGGCTTTTCTCTTTGCGTTTCGAGTCGAATGATTTCTTTGAGCTGCGCGTGATTTAACGTTCATCACCAACCTGATACCGAAGAAACAACGCACCATGTCTTGTAATAGTGCAGCAAAATGCAAGAGATGGTACTGGTACACATAACAGTGGAATAAATACCGGTGGGGAGGAACTTCGTAGTCACTAGATGTATCATCGCTGCGGTCGAACATTGGACGATATGGGTCCAAAACAGTCAACCTGTCTCGATCACTCAGCAAAAAACAGCGCAAGAACACGTAAACCACGTACCTCTTCTTGGTCGAGAATTCATCTAGCTCCCTTGTTAACTTTTCAAGCAAATCCTCATACCTCTGCACTTCTTCTCTGTGGTTTTGCGCCTTATCTTCATGGTCACCCCTCAAAAAATCGAAGCTAAACCCCCCAACATTGCCTATCCAGCCTCCAGATATTCCGAGTACTTCTTGGCACACACTTAGAAGGTCCTGGCAGCTGTCGCTGAGTAGCTCATTTGCTCGAGCGGTAAAGAAAGTTGAATCCGGATGCGACAAATGTATCGCCTCCAAGTTCAGATATTTTTGCGATTCAAATACACCTACGGCTGTTTCTCCAGAGCGCTTGGGCACTCGAGAAAGCGCCAAGTGCAGCAAGGAGCTGTGCAAGAGTGTGTGATGGGCGTGGTGTGAGTGCGAGTGCTTATACGAACGGTGCGAACGGTGCGAACGGAGGGGTGAGGTGGAATTGGTAGGATATAACCGCGCGTGAGAAGGCAGCGGCTGGTGGTGTTTAGATGGTTTGCGATTTCTGATTTCCTTATCAGCCGAGGGTGCGTGTCTCTCTTCTGTCGTCACAGAGGAAGGCCGATCAGGCCGAGGAGAGGGGGATCTGGGATGCACGGGTGTTGCGGGGTGGGAGACAGCGGGGGTGACAGGGAATTGCTCTCGCGTCGGATGGATGAGTATAAAGTATACGCCCATGCCATGCACCCGCACCATAAGCTTGCGCACGATCCCGTGCATTTCGTTGTAGTCGGTAGGCGCGAGGCGTGTGTAGACGACATCAAGTTTTAGTAATCGGGCAGCAGCTGCGAGCATAGGCAATGTATTCTCAGCTTTGTTTGCTGCATCTGTAATCTGTTTGTAGGAGAACGCAGATGAGGTGACGTCTTCGAGGAGATGAGACCTGTGCAATGAGATAGCGGTTGCAAGAGGTGTGACGGCTCCCTGCATATACGTCGTGAATTGAGCGGAGATAGATTGCGGAAACACGAGAATCGATACAACGAGGGAGATCGCAGAGTGAAAGGCCAAGGGAAGAATGATCATTTGACCGATCTGAAGCCTAGTGAGTGTACGTTTTCCAAGACGGAAAACCCGTTACCTTGTAATATGGATAAGGAAAAAGAACCGCGGTCATCAAGGAAATGTCTGTAATCAATAAGCTCCAAGAAGGAAAGTGCGTATGAGTGATGCGTACCAACGCATATACACCCAAACACGGAAGCGGGGAGGAAAGGTCCGGGGCCTAGTCTAGCCTTGATGTACAAGAAGAAAGTACTTCCGATAAAAATGAAAACGCCGATGATAACAGAGGGCTTTGTCGCACGTGTCAACATATAAACCCAAATTGAAAAGGAAACTTACCCCCGCTTCGATGTACTCTCCTGTGATGATAGTGAGTATACTAGCGTCTGGTATGGTTTGAGTGCGAGCTAAGCTAGCAAACATAAGTCCCAAGCAGACCCAGCTAAAAGGGACCATTGTATCAGCGAAGAAGTAAGAGAAAGGAGTAGCACGTACGCCCAACCCAATGCCACAAAGATGAGTACGATGATTTCGCGTTCGAGAACTGCTATGAAAGGATCGCTAGGGGGTGATAGAAACGAAGCTACATAGATTCAATGCTATAGCAACGGTTAAGAAGGATGAGCGTTGCTGACCTATTATGATAAGGAATGCTGCCTTCAAACCATGCAATCATTGAACGAACGATACAAAGATGACAACGCAACACACCTGCCCCAGTATATTCTCTATTTGGGGAATGATGAACACGACTACAGCGATCCAGGCGGCAAGAGCGCTTCGAATGACGGGTTTCCATTTGGACCAAGTAGAGTTAGCTTGTATCCATCGCAAGCTTTGTGGTAGATTCATCGTCCTTGCTAGCTGTTTGTGATCTGTGTGAACAGAAGAGTCGGATACGTCAGTATTCTTCTCCATGTCGCTCGCCGGTCGTTCATCCCTATGCTCGTTCGATTGCCCATGTGGGGACGGGGGCTGGTTCGTTTCTGGTTCTATGGTAGAATTTGATATTTGGGGTGGACCTGTCTGTATGCGAACTTGAGGGCGAGATGGTGGCATGCTGGCGAGAGTTGCTGATCAAGCCAAGGGACCATACATTACCTCACCTTGCTCCGATTGTTCGACGATCATACCTACCTAATATGGAATACGACTAGCCTCATTTCAAATTTCATACTGAAGAAATCAAAACTCTCTCACATACAGGCTTCATTTCGACGGCACTCCACGTGAGTCCACGTCATATCTATATTCTCGATAACCAGGTCTGTACATGTGAGGTCTATGTAAACCAGATGCAGACTTATATCAGTGGGTTACTCGGAATAGAAAGGTCGCTGCACGATGTCACTAGTCACTTGTCATCCCGTCAGGACCTTACTCCATCTGTTCTGATCCCTCCAAGTCTCCCACGCTTGCCTGTGTTCGCCTATTACCCGCCTGCCTACCAATACCATATCGTTGTCTGCAGCTCCCAATCCACGACTCCCTTCAGGTGACTAGTAGAACCGTGACGGCGAACTGACAAGTATGATGAGATTAGCGTGCCGGTTGACATAGATAGCGGGATGCGTGATGGTGGCTGACGTGGTTGCGATGATACTTGGACTAAACAGACCTTTGACCGCCCGGAACTTTCCGCAAACTCTCCGATCATACTCGGACATGTCCCAGACGTTACAACGATTGCCCAGACTTTGAGCAAAGTTTGATACAGACTAACCATTTCCTACACGTCTACGCCACTCGAATCGTCCGTGGTTATATAAACCGGATTGTGCTCACAAACGTCACGAGTTACTGAATGACATCACAATAACGCAGCAAATACATTACAAACGTTTAAGCATGATCCAGTACAAGAAGGTAGCAT
Organism: Suillus discolor; assembly: GCF_016758755.1. NCBI lineage: Eukaryota > Fungi > Basidiomycota > Agaricomycetes > Boletales > Suillaceae > Suillus > Suillus discolor. The sequence goes on from NW_024541313.1 coordinate 47,479, forward strand.
CATAAAGCCTTCGTCTGATAATATTGTCCAATTTTGTGAACGTTCCTTTTGATCTGCATCAACATAACAGCTCCAAGTCCATCGACAGAAGATCCAAAGCGCCAACGCCAGAGACCTCAAAAGCAATCGTCAGTAAGTCCATTCTTGAGTTCCCTTCTCCATCCAGGAAGCGAAGGAACCGGAAGACGTAGGTGCCAAGGCCAGACCAGGCGTGCAGAACAGGTAGGGGATAGCGGAGAGTTCCATCGGGGTATCGGGTTTGGGATCAAGGCGGGCGTAAGCGGGGAGCATAGTGACTGAGGTATCGAACGGAAAGATCGACCCTTTGACAAGTTTATCTAGAGCTACTTCCGGGTAATCTAGCTCGCGCAAGTTAGTACAGAAATATCGGATGAGTATATGTCCAGCTCCAAGATATATGACCAAGCGGATATCACCTTCCATGGGTTTGCAGAGAGTGCAAATAAAGTCGGATATATCTGATTCTCCCTGGTTACAGACTTTGTGTAACGAATCTTCACTGTAGGGTATGTTGCCGGTGCTTTTCTCGTCGTAAGTGCTAGGGCTCGGCGCTAGACTGTTACAATGAGAGTGTATGCGTCGCTCAGTCACCAAACACGCTTCAAGAGAGCATACCTGTAGAGATCTTTGCTATAACTAACATCCTGTTCGACATCTGTCTCCGGAGTGAGAGTGCGTGAAACTGGCGACGAACTTCGAGCTTCGTAGAGCAGATACGGATTTCCTTGCATAGGTTCCGGAGTCATAGACATAGCAGACACAGAAGATCTCCGAGACACGTACGAATCAGAATCGTAAGCACCAGACGAAACGAGCGAGTCGTCAAATAGAGTGTCGACATCGGTCATATCAGAGAAAGTAGGCGACAGAGATGGAGACAACAACTCTCTCTTCACAGCAAGCGACACCGAAACAGATCCAAGTCGTAGCTCCAACGAAAGCTCGTACGAGTCGTTCGATATCGGTCGTCCCAGTTTCTTCGCCTGCGATTTGCGAGAGCAGAACCATTGATCGACGCGCGACGGACTTACGTTCCGCGAGACGGCCCATGCATGTCGCGAAGCAATCGTTGGAACGCGGGGATCGGATTTCCAGATGGCACAGAGCTCTTCTCGGACGGCTAGAGTTAGGCGTGGAACAGGGGCTTTTGGAGATGGAGATCTGTCTTCCTGAGGATTGGATTTGATGGCATAGTATGCCTTGCTTTTGGGCTTGGAAATAGAAGTAGAAGACTTGTCGATCGCTGGAGCGGTGGGTGGGTCAGAAGAGTTCTGATGACTCGGGATCGTGACCTCTGGAGTTTCGAGCTTAACAGTGGGATGAGACATGTATTTTGGATTGCGAGTCGAACTGAGAGGGTTGGCTAGAGCAGTTTTTGTAGATCGCATTTTCTTTGATCTTTGTCGGAGACCAAAAGCATGAAAAACACAATGGGAGGCAACGGGATACAGAAAACTCAAATTCGCCGTGTTACAGCCGGCCCTAAACCAAACCGTATATCCTCCTGGTTGCGCATGTCATTCCTCTTCAACTCATTTATATGGACTCGCACTATTGTCCCCCTGCGATTCAACCGTTTTGCTTGCAGGAGTCTACCGCTAGTCCGAGAATATTGAGCGTCTCAGCTGGAGTGCGCCCTCGTACGTGGTACGGTCTCAAGACGTTAGGGAAGCTTTCCTTACCAGAGTTGCTACAAAACACTTTGTATTCGAATTTCTGTCTATGTATTGGCACATCGGTTCCACATGATTTGAAGTTTGTTCAAATTCCTTAGTAACTCCAACGTTACCAATTGTAAGTATCAAGGACCGATTGGAAATTCTTCTGCATGCAGGCGATGATTCTGTCTTAATAGATGCAAAGTCTCAGTGCAAACACCACGTCTGGAACATACTGTGGTGTCTGGTTACTATAGTAAATACCTACTAATCGGCACTGAGAGGAACGTCACACGTTCAATGTCTTATTCCTCTCCAGGATCGACGTCCGCAAATGACCATCTTAATGAGCAACCATTTCAATTCACCACTCACAATTTCCCTTTACAAACGCTGCAGCGAAGTCACTGTCTATATACTGCCCGCAGAAGGCTGTCATATCCTACAGATACAACAGTTGCTTCACCCGGTTTATTGACCACGTCGTTGCCTATGATATAGGCCAGCCACTATAACGATTTTGATTTCGCCCATATCATACACCCGCTATGTCCCTCAATTCTGTCGACGTTTTTTTTTTTCAAAATGGCTGGATTCAAGGCATATAGTCACGCATATCTTTTCAAACTAGTGAGTCTTGCCTCATCATACTCACTGTATTCTTGTCAAAGCATGCTATTTTGTACGTTCCAGGCGCAGGGTCATGTATTTCATCACCTACATCACGACGATTGGGGCTATGTGATCTCAATAGCGTCGAAAGACACCCGGGAGCTTGCTATGAACCGAGAGGGAGCCAGCCTCGACGATGTCACTCATCACAATAGGCACCAGGGCGGGAAGAGTCGAACAAGAGCTCAGTCAAACGGTGGCGCACCGAACCGGATGCCACTGCAACCATTGAGGCTACAAGAAGTTTGTCCATTCTCCTCATGAGCCAGTATCCAAGGATTCTCGGGGTGGAATTTGTCATAATCCAGCAAGATGCATGCCAGCCCTCCGAATTTACGTGTTTGTTAGCCGGTACGTCTTCTTTTATACTTGACAATATGTGCGCCAATTCATAAAATGTGATGGACAGTCGGACTCGTCCACGGACGCGTACTAAACCTGCCCCAAGCTGTCTATGGATATACAAGCTCTGCGGCTGGCCTTTCCTTCAGTATTAACCAGTGTGGCAGACGTTCGAGTTCACCCGATACGCACAGCACATACTGCTCCGTCACCCCATAGTTCATACCCAGAACCACCATCTTCCGGGGAAAACTCCAAACGCACAGACCTTATCGAGCACCACGGATGTCACCCATTCCAGAGGGTGTCTCACATCCCAACATACTACTATTTACTCCCAGACGTCTCACAGATTAATCATTTGAAAGCCTTTGGAAGATCGAGCTTGCCTCCATCTACAGAGATTTCTGACATCACTGTTTTGAGCTAGACAGGTAGGAGAGAGCGAAATTTTATCATTTTTGTCGTATTCTGATTATTCATTATAGTTTATATCTCTATCAAACGTTCACATTATTCGTCATTTATTGTGTAATCCTTGTGCTTTTTGTACGAACGATTGAACAGTTGCAACTTCGTGTCTGTGCGAGGCTATAATCAATTGCTTCATGCGGGGAGATAGATAAGAGATAGACGCCGTGTGTAGCTGTTTTGTCTAAGCCATATATGTAAGAGTCGTTCGTTGTCATATCTCTCCACCATCTCGTTCTGTACCACAGTACAGCTTTCACGATAAACCAAATCACCTCTGCCTCAGGACGCAAATCAAGATATCCCAATGGCAAACATCAACCCGGAGCAAATCAGAAGCATAATCGGGCGCTTTCGAGTTCTGATCATAGGGAGAGCAAACGCAGGCAAAACAACCATTCTTCAGAAGGTCTGTAACACCACCGATGAACCAGACATTTATGATGTCAAAGGAAACAAGGTGCGGGTGATAATCTATGCCATGCACGCGTCTATCTGCTGATCAATTGTGGATAGATCAATGCTGGCGTCGTGGAGGCCACGATCAAGGTGCGTGCATCATCTGCCCTACGGGCATACATGCGCTGACGGATGCTCAGCGTGGAAACCACGATATAACGAACGAAATGGTTTTCAAGAGCAATCCCGGTTTCGTCTTCCACGACTCGTGCGGTTTTGAAGCGGGATCTGAAGAAGAATTCGAGAGCATGAAGAGATTTGTCTCAGAGCGTGTACACGCGACGAAACTGGAAGAGGGACTGCATGCTATCTGGCAAGTAACTCCCCTCTGATGTTCGGCGCTTGTTTATTACCATCAGGTATTGTATTCCGATGGACGAATCGAGTCGGACATTCCAGCGGTCGGAAGAGAAATTCTTCTTTGAGTGCGACACTGGGCACGGTGAGCTTGCAACTTCGTTGTCAGTTGTCGTGTGCGGACTAATGTTCAATCTTCAGTTCCCGTGATTGCGGTGTTCACCAAATTCGAAGCTCTACGTCCAGTCGCGTATGGAGAAATTAAGAACGAAATACAAGGTGTATCTAGAGAAGAACGGTCAAAAAGGATAGCCCAACGCGTCGAAGAACTATTCACTAAGACGCGCGTTTGTGATCGGTTGTGCGACCCTGGAAACCGTACACGTCCTAAGTTTCATGTGCGCTTGGAGAGTAAGTGGTCTAGATTGAGTTGTCCCATATTGAAGTTGATATTAGTGACCGTCCTAGATATGAATAAGCCGAATACAAACTGTAATGTTCTACTGGAACGCACCACTTTCGCATTGGACAGTGAAGAATTACGGTTGTGCTTGGTGTCGACACAACAATCAAATCTGGAGCTTTGTATCAAGTGTGCTGTCGCGTGAGTCTCACTTTTTCAAGTCACTTTTTTTTTCATTCCAACATCGTTTAGAACGTTCGTTGGTCGTGCACATCAGACATTCGGGCTACTTCGAATCGATTATGAAGTCTATCAGTACGACATTGCTAAGTGGTTTCCGCATCTCAAAGTAAGATGAACATTCAGTTAATCAGACAATGCCTGGGTAATGGTGCTCACGGATGGTAGATATTGGAGCTCTAAAATTGTAGACGTTCTGATATATTTGCCTTTATTGTAGTTGTCCATTGATAACAGCTGGTAAGATCATGGTTTACGAAGCTCGAATAGCACGGGCAATGCTGATGCCTTGTTACTGCTCGCCTGTTGGCAGTTGGTAAGTGCCTTGATTTTTTCTGATCATCGACGCGTGCTCATGATCCCCATCCCTCGCTGCTGCTCGCTTGTTGACAGACGGTAAGTGTCTTGATTGTTTCTTATCACCGACCCGTGCTCATGATCCCCATCCCTCACTGCTGCTCGCCTGTTGACAGACGGTAAGTGCCTCGATTGTTTCTGATCCTCGACCCGCGCTCATGATCCTCATCCCTCGCTGCTGCTCGCCTGTTGACAGTTGGTAAGTGCCTTGATCGTTTCTGATCTTCGACCCGTGCTCATGATCCCCATCACTCGCTGTTTCTCGCCTGTTGACAGCGGGTAAGTGCCTCGATTGTTTCTGATCCTCGACCCGTGCTCATGATCCCCATCCCTCGCTGCTGCTCTCCTGTTGACAGTTGGTAAGTGCCTTGATTTTTTCTGATCCTCGACCCGTGCTCATGATCCCTCGCTGCTGCTCGCCTGTTGACAGACGGTAAGTCCCTTGATTGTTTCTTATCCTCGACCCGTGCTCATGATCCCCATCCCTCGCTGTTTCTCGCCTGTTGACAGCGGGTAAGTGCCTCGATTGTTTCTGATCTTCGACCCATGCTCATGGTCTGCATCCCTCGCTGCTGCTCGCCTGTTGACAGTGGGTAAGTGCCTTGATTGTTTCTGATCCTCGACCCGTGCTCATGATCCCCATCCCTCGCTGCTGCTCGCCTGTTGACAGACGGTAAGTCCCTTGATTGTTTCTTATCCTCGACCCGTGCTCATAATCCCCACCCCTCGCTGTTTCTCGCCTGTTGACAGTTGGTAAGTGCCTCGATTGTTTCTGATCTTCGACCCATGCTCATGGTCTGCATCCCTCGCTGCTGCTCGCCTGTTGACAGGAAGTAAGTGCCTTGATTTTTTCTGATCATCGACGCGTGCTCATGATCCCCATCCCTCGCTGCTGCTCGCCTGTTGACAGACGGTAAGTTTCTTGATTGTTTCTGATCCTCGACCCGTGCTCATGATCCCCATCTCTCACTACTGCTCACCTGTTGACAGTGGGTAAGTGCCTTGATTGTTTCTGATCCTCGACCCGTGCTCATGATCCCTCGCTGCTGCTCGCCTGTTGACAGACGGTAAGTCCCTTGATTGTTTCTTATCCTCGACCCGTGCTCATAATCCCCACCCCTCGCTGTTTCTCGCCTGTTGACAGCGGGTAAGTCCCTCGATTGTTTCTGATCTTCGACCCATGCTCATGGTCTGCATCCCTCGCTGCTGCTCGCCTGTTGACAGGAAGTAAGTCCCTTGATTGTTTCTGATCCTCGACCCGTGCTCATGATCCCCATCCCTCGCTGTTTCTCGCCTGTTGACAGCGGGTAAGTCCCTCGATTGTTTCTGATCTTCGACCCATGCTCATGGTCTGCATCCCTCGCTGCTGCTCGCCTGTTGACAGTTGGTAAGTGCCTCGATTGTGTCTGATCCTCGCCCCGTGCTCATGATCCCCATCCCTCGCTGCTGCTCGTCTGTTGACAGGAAGTAAGTGCCTTGATTGTTTCTACTCCTCGATCCGTGCTCATGATCCTCATTCCTCGCTGCTGCTCACCTGTTTACAGGAAGTAAGTGCCTTGATTTATATATATATATCCCTGACCAGTGCTCATGATCCCCATCCCTCGCTGCTGCTCGCTCGTTGACAGCGGGTCAGTGCCTCGATTGTTTCTAATCCTCGACCGTGCTCATGATGCCCATCTCTCGCTACTGCTCACCTGTTGACAGTGGGTAAGTGCCTTAATTTTTTCTGATCCTCGACCCGTGCTCATGATCTCTCGCTGCTGCTCGCCTGTTGACAGACGGTAAGTCCCTTGATTGTTTCTTGTCCTCGACCCGTGCTCATGATCCCCATCCCTTGCTGCTGCTCGCCTGTTGACAGACGGTAAGTCCCTTGATTGTTTCTTATCCTCGACTCGCGCTCATGATCCCCATCCCTCGCTGCTGCTCGCCTGTTGACAGACGGTAAGTCCCTTGATTGTTTCTTATCCTCGACCCGTGCTCATGATGCCCATCCCTTGCTGCTGCTCGCCTGTTGACAGGTGGTAAGTCCCTTGATTGTCTCTCATTCTTATGATCCTGATGCCTTCTTACCCCCTCCCCCCGCTTGTCGACAGAAAGTATGTACCTTTCATTCTTTGTCATCGTTAACCTATGCTGACAATCATTACTGCTCATCTGTCCATAGGAGGTAAGTGCCTTGATAGTTTTCTGTCCGCAATCCATGTGGAAAGCTCCCACATCTTACTGATTTCTTTGGCAGGTGGTAGGTGTCTTGATTATATCTTGTATTGCAATGATGTTGAATAGTATGATGATGGTGACTCATTTTCATAGCCTGATGTAAGCATTTTCCATTTCATCACACGAGTCAGATCATCATTGCTCATACAATGTGTAGTTCGTTGAGTATCCCTCGATCACTTACTTTCCATGTTCGCTCATCTTCCATATTTTCTTGCCCTATGCAGAATGTGAGTCATTTGACCCTCATCATATGAAGTATTAGATGTATCAATCATTTTGACTGGGTCTTCCGCTCTCTAGCATGTGAGTATGTTTCAATTGTTAAGGATTCCAGCAACGTAATTCCTTGTATTTATCATTTTTGTTCGCAGAATGTGTGTTGATCACGACCTATCTGATGATAGTACTCCACTGACAAACAATTCTATTTAGCTCGTATGTCCAAGGATGGCGAATCTTCACCATTGTATAGTGATACTCATCTGATTCCAACCTCTGACAGTTTGTAAGTTACCTGAACATATCAGCATTGTCTACAATCTGGTTAATTATTCGCAACTGTCATGCCAACTAAATAGAACGTTTGTCTCTGTCATATTAATTTGGCACCTCATTATTCTGACATTCCTTTTCTGTAGAAGGCAATTAACTCGTTCTATGGTGTTGATTCTGATACTCACACTTCCAACCTATGGCTAGACCGACATCAGGCGAAGTGGCATTCTCCGCGTCCTTCAGCCTTTGGTCAGTTGGTTTTCTTTCGCATTGATTCCCAGCACTGTAAGAATGTGCAACAGGCTGCGAAGGGAACAATGTTTACTTCTACTGCGAACAGAATTGTTCAGACTGGCATCGGTTAGTTTCTCACTGCATGACCAGTTGTGGTCTTAATCACAACAATCAGCTACTATTATCGTCCTCGAGTACTCCGCCTTTCTCTCAAACGACTCGGAGGACTTGGAGTTCATAGAGTCTGCCGTGGAATACTACCTCAAATCTCCGACAGCTGTTGCAGTGGAGAAAAGAGCGAAAGAAATTTCTGGTCAAGGCTACGACGCAGAGGAACTAGAGAAGAAGATTCTTGAATTCACCCTTGAAAATCGCTTGTGTACGTCCCTCGCCTTGTAGTGAACCTGGAAGTCGGAGCTTACTGACAGCCTGCAGCAAAGGACTTGACAGCAAAGAAGTAGATTATGCTCGAGCCGAGTTTCCTGTTTTTCGATGCGCCTCTCTCATGCTATGCGCTCGTGTTATGTACGATACCAAGCACGCCAGCTTCAACTCCTGAGCGCTGAGCAGTGCAGACTGTGATGTTTCCTTATTTCCGATGCTCTTCCCCACGCTATGTACTAGACACGACACTCCAGTCTTAACTGTTGAACGCTGCAGATTGTATCGGGTTTCAACACCCATTTTTCTTATCTCACTTATGATATCGCGTTCCGTTGTGTTTTGTAGTTGCGCCCGTCAAATGATCGTTGTTCATTCTCATTTTCAATTCGAAAACTGGCTCGTATGCTTCAATGCTGAAGCGGAGGGGCATGACAGCTCACAACAGATGCTCGTCGGGACAGCATGCAGCCTGGGGGAGTAAGTTATATCATGAAAGTCTGGGAGACCGCGATAAATTTAGAACAGCATTATGTTATTGTCTCGTAGTTGAACATAATTCTATTCAAGTCTTGATGAAGGGGAAGATCTTGGACAGAAAACCAAGATGACAGAAAGTGACACGGACGTATCGAGGCATTAACAGCATCATGAAGCGTAGGTATGCTGTGGACACGACAAGGTAGCGCCTGAATAAGTTGAAGTCGGATGGGAAAAGTACCAAGGCGATAGAGGCTAGCAGGCACTGACGCACGAGGAAAAGGAAATGATGCCGACTGCGCTGTATGTATGCTTACAAGTTCAACGTTACAGCTACCTTCAAATCGATAGGCCAGAATCCATTTTTGTTCATTCACCGCTTTTGTTTAGTTGTGGAGCTGGCCAAACAACAGGGTCCTGCCTTAGGCTGCCTATTACGATACTTCGTCGGCAAGATACCCCAGAATGGCACTGGACCTGCGCAGCTTTCTCATTCGACACTGTCTTTGGACATTTTCGCTATGGCTGGAAATCGCCATCACATTCCAGCAGCCATAAAGCAATAATGTGTCACTATGTCTGCCCAAATGTCATCCAAGGCCGGTTGCTCGAGTGGAGCATGCAAGTACTAATGCTGAGCTCACTGTGCTGGCATGATCCGAAGTAACAGAGACAATGTTAAATATACCATGATGAGTTGGTGATAAATAGTCATACCGGTATTACCAGCAGTGAGCTCAGAAGGGTGTCAGACACAGCGTTAAACGAACCGCATACGATATCATAGAAGTTGCGCAGTCCAGTACCATTCTGGGGTATCTCACCCGACAAAGTATCGTAATAGGCGGGACCCTTTTGTTTGGCCAGCTCCACAACTAAACAAAAGCGGTGAATGAACAAAAATGGATTCTGGCCTATCGATTTGAAGGTAGCTGTAACATTCAGCGCTAGCGCTCAGCCAAGCTTGAGACTGAGTTAGTAACTTACACAAGCAAGTAACGTTAGAATAATTCTATAATTCTACACATAAACATTTGTGTCATAATAATCAAATTATTGTACTGCAATGTGAGCTTATATGGATGGCGAAACCAAAGATTCCTGCCTACGGAAGTCCACTGGGCTGGCTTCTGAACAACCGCCGCACGCCTGTGTGTCTTATAACATATGAAAATGGCCATGCAAGACGTCGCCAAAATCCAGATCCTGCCTCGTGGAACGGAGAGTGAGACTGGAATGTAACTACGAGCCATGCAGTAAGCACAGTAAACACAATAGAAACTAGCGCGTAATGTGACAGGGTTTCCGTGGCATCCTCGGTGATTTCCTTTACATTCATACCAAATACTGCCTGAAAGAAGGTCATCGAATCTATCGTCAAGAGATCAAAATTAGGCGTACCGCAACGAAGCTGGCAGGGAGGAAAATCATTGTCAAGTAGGAAATCTATCGAGGTATTTAGTATCGTCAAGCTAATTGATATGCTAACCTGCCTGTTTCATAGCGGACGAATCACGGACTGTTGCTATTGTCAGATCTTGCATCCGTCGACTATCAACAAAGTTCACGGTCGCTTTAGCCTGGACATTGAAGTTAATAGTGCTCGAGTCTAGCGGAGCAAACACACGAACGAGGTCTGTGATATTTGTCAACTGGAAGCCTAGCCTGTCAATTTCAGAAAGAAGGTTATCACATTCCTTGCGCATCAATCTATTCGTGTCCCTTCTTGCATGATCAGCAAATTTGGAGGACTCCAGAACGGGATTCGGCGTGTTCCTGATGAAGGTCACAGATTTGCGGAAATCCTCGAGAAGCGAAGCATAGTGGAGGAGTCGAGCCTGGATAGTGTGCAGCTCAGTTGTGAGGTTGTTGTCATTTGTCGATAGTCCGTTTATTTCCTGAATGACATAACTGAATAACTGAATGACACGAGCGACAAAGAAACGTACCAGCCAGTTCATGTGAGTATACAAATGGTCCAAAGATTCATCCCAGGCGTAAAGCGCATACCAAAGGATAGCCAAGAAGACTAATGATGGATCCTTAGACTGTTCGAATATCTTCTGCCAATACACGCTCTCTCCCACTTTCTGGACTAAATTTTTCAATCGCTCTGCGGTTGTCCTATTCCATTGAGCACTTGGGTGGTAAGATATGATAGTACTACCACCGGGGTCGGATGATCTTATCATGTGTAGAGCGAGCAGGTCTTCAAGAAGGTACTTTTCCGCCGGCGAGCAAACTAAACAAACATGAAGATACAACACCAAAAGTGGGGGGAAGACTCTACCAGAGCGAAGACGAAGCGACTCTTGCGTGTCTATAGCTTTTTCACCGCCTGGACAACTATTAAGTTATGTTTTCCTGGAGAGCTTAGCAGACGCACAGGAGATGTGCTTGTTTTGCGAGGACACGACGGGCTTGTCCCATGGTGCCGTGCGTACAAAGAGTAGTGTTACCGTAATGTCTGCGATACCTTAAAAGCGTGATCGGGTAAACCATGGAGAGCACTTACGATCTCCTTTTTTCTTGACAACTTCTTCTTGGTATCGAGAAGGGATCCAGTTTAAGGAAGATGTGAAAAAGCACGGTTCGATGTTGTACCTAATTGATGTTCAACCCAGAACACATATATAAAGCAATGAATCTGTAGTACCTTGTTCCCAGCATCTGGAGTACGGGATGTTTCATGTTGTCGACGAGCAACACCCGGAGACGAAGACCTGTTGGCTGTAGGGAAGACGGGTTAACTTGGCCCTCAACAAAGTACGACCATTCTTCACCTCTATCTGCAACTGATCCCAGAGCTGACTTAGAGCGTTTTCATCAACCTCAATAGCTGGTTCGGTGTCCCTAGCCGACTTGAATTTTCCGGATTCAAGCACATCGACATAATAGATCCTGCATTTTTCTCGAGGGTCCCTGGAACAATTCTCGACCATCTTACACCGTGCAACTCGATCGGCGACCCAGTTCCCGAACAAGTTTTGAGGATATCCCCTCCACTTCCATTGCTCCAGTGATTCTTTGGTTGACGGAACCAGTTCGGTTTCCAAAATAATGTCCGATTCCAAGTCCATCCATGGCCAAGGTCCAGACGGGGCAGCATGTCGATATCTGGAAAGACACCATCGACTCTGAACTCTAGGCTTACGAGCATGGAGTGGACTGTGCTCACATTGGTGCGGGTATCGTGGGAGGTTTACTGTTGTGCATTCCATGGCCGACGTTGCCCCAATGAAGTGGGAAACGAGTGCAAGGAGACTGTCTGCTAGTCATGGGTAAAGGTGAGGGAAAGAAGAGTCTCAGTCAATCCGGATGTGAGAAGGTAGGTCTTACTATATAATAATTTTGCGAAGATGCTAGTGCCGTCAGCTGAGATCAAAGAATGCTTCGTACAGAGTTCGCTTGCGAGTCGCGAAGTAGACTCATTACTCATTATGATTTACGGCACCGTTATCTTGGCATCTGTATAGTAAAGTTTAAAGGCCTTGATTACTAAGCTTGTGTTCGAACACAATGCGATCACCCAGCACTGACGCGGACTCGTACTGATTCACTGGTAGGTATCAGTTACGCGGCAATGTGGGTATGTACCAGTGCGATTTTTATGTATCGCAGGTGAGGAATATCATCGCTTATCCTTCGGTCGATGAACCCAAGAAGGAGGATTGAATTAGCAAGTCTCCAGGATCCACGGCACATGACATGATGACAGGACACTCCAAGTTCACGGTACATAGTCTCCCAGCTCGGTCTCCCGGAGTCTGAGAACCATGTCTCCCGAACCGCTAGTGCATATAGATTCTTTCGGTGTTAAAGTCACAACTCTCGGGCCGCTGGAGACTGCGTATCATCATAGCGTCCGAGTTGTCATTGGAACGACTTTGAACAACGGCCACCAAGCGACTTCCTGGTCTCCCGCAAGCAGACCTGAATCAATGAAAACTGTGCGCCTTTCTCCTTGCTCCGAGTCGATGCCTGTCATCCCTTTCCTTACTCATTATGCGCAAGATCACAAACGTCAGACCTAGGCCTTATGGATAAGCTTCGAAGATACAGGTAACTACTCTAAATCAGAATGGTGCAATGATATTACTGAACTCGTTATCCAGCGATAGTTTCAAAGTTCTGCCAACCTTCTCATCGATAGACTTCCTACAGCCGCTCAATCACCATGATGGTGAAATTGATCTTGTGCGTTTGATCCCCGTGGGATTCGACCTTGGGAATATCAAGGGAAGTTCGACAGTTGGCACCGGCCGGCACAGTCGATTATATTCTTAGCTGCAACCGCTTCCGGTTTAACTTTCTTGCCTCCGATAGTTCAGCTAGCTTGCCAAGCAATATTCCGCAGCATGCGTATTTCTGCCAGCACCCCCGCTCTACCCCCGCCATTACTCCCTACCTTTCAGCGCCTAGTATGTATTTGAAATAATCATATCAACTTGGGCAGTATTCGTCAAACGCCATGCTTCTCGGGGTGTTACGGGGAACAGCGAGAGCGCCAATCGTTGACGCCTTTTCGCACCTCCGAGTGCAAGTTAACTAATATTAACTCGGTTTATCTGTACAATTATCTAGCCACCGCATAGTGAAAACAATCTTGTCAGTCAGAGTGCGTAGAGATTTCGAACCCTCATCCGGATAATGCCGGTCTGGTCTGCTTCTGCTGCTGTAACCCACATTAATCAAGTTCTGTTATAGATCAAGCTCTCAAGATGCCTCACCAAAAATCAAATATGCAGCTTCAGAATTTGACAATTGTAATCGACACAATGACAAATTCCTGGAAAGCATGATACATCCACGATTCAATCGGTCGTATTACGTCTCCGCACAGACCATGCTACTGCCGCGTGTTTACAACTCTTTGAAGAAACGTCCATGTCGCCCGCAGAACCGCACGCTACTGGAGGATTGATTTCTTTTGTTGGTATTCCTCATGTGTCCATCGACGTAGGGAATCTTATTTTCGGCGATTCTACGACAAGTGGGACTTATTTACGACGATGGCTTTGATATGCTAACAATCTGCTTTTGCAGGCTTACAGCGATCATTTATTGTCATCAAGAATATAGGCGAAGGCTCCTTTGGGTCAGTCTCCTTATGTGACTGGCATGGAGAATTACCATATGAAGTGCCACCCTCTACGCCCAATATCAATGGTGTCACGAGGCCAGAATGGACAGGTATGCGTTTGGTGGCCGTAAAGAAACTCAAGCGAAGATTGCAACATGGTTGGGACGAGTGCCAGTCCCTCAAGGAACTCAAGGTTTAGTGAATCTTCTGGCACCCATAGGCGTCCTGTTAAATCGATCGTAGGCACTACATGCATTGACCCCCCATCCCTGTGTCGTCCCTCTCTTTGATGTCTTTCTCTCAAGTGAGACTTCGGAGCTGTACTTCGTTTTTGAAGCTATGGAATGCGACCTATACCGATTCACGAGAGCCCGCAAGGGGCGGCCATTGGCTGCTGGTCTTCTGTCCTGCATCTTTAAACAGATAGCAGCTGGACTGCACCACATTCACTCTTCGGGTTATTTCCATCGTGATATGAAACCTGAGAATATTCTCGTCGCTACCTCAGGGCTCTTACAGTCGCAACCAGATGAACAGAAAGATGTCGCTGTCATCTGCAAGATTGCAGATTTTGATTCTGCAAGGGAGATATCAAGCACTCCACCTTACACGGAGTATGTCTCAGGTCGGTGGTATCGTGCCCCTGAGGTGCTGCTCAAGCAGAGAGACTATTCTACGCCGGTGGACATGTGGGCCCTCGGGGCGATCATGGCCGAGCTGATAAACTTGAGGCCTATATTTCCTGGCACTGGAGAAGTCGATCAGATACACCGAATCATCAAAGTACTCGGCGACCCTGCAGATTACGCCGTGGACGAGCACGGAAGATCTTACGGAGGTGGTCCATGGCCCCTTGGCTTGGAATTAGCAAAGCGTCTTGCCTTCAAATTTCCTCAGGTCGGTATAATTATATATCCGAGTTTGCGGAGTATTTGACTCACTTGTGATGCCTCAGACCGAACCGAGAAATATGTATACGATGTTCGACAAGAGAACATCTCGCCAACTTGTCGACTGCATCTCTAGTCTCCTCAAGTTTGACCCCAGCTTGCGCCTTACTAGCCAACAGTGTCTTGCGCATGAGTATCTCGGGGAATGCCTGCCGGAAAATCTTCCTTGCATGGCTCCTGGACTAGACATCCACTCTCCACAACCCGTCAATAGCAAATGATTTACACAACGTCGGAGCCAACTGTTAGTGAGTCTCTCGTGATACATGCTATTTATGTTAATGCTCATCCCTTCATATTATATAAACCTTCAGGAATGAAATAGGCTTTGTAGTACACCGGAACAGTACATTTGATAGAGTTGTCTAAATTTGTGTGCTGTCAATACGCAGAAGGCGTTCAATACATTCCTTTCACTCATCTTTCAAAGCGCAGTGGTGACCCTGAAATATTGCAAGTTTCGAAGCCATCACGGAGGTACTTACTTCCGCACTATAGGGAATGATGTGAGCGAAAGAATCGCTTTATTCCCGAGATCTTTCCGTGAAACCAGTTGGATAAAAAAAAGTGTTCAGAGCCTCAGCGCAGAGCCCGATACACGACACTTGCGTCACGGTGTCAAGGCGTGTGTCATTTTTTGAGAATATCGATTGATTATAAAGAGCTCAGAGCTGCTCCCTCATATTATTCAGCCACACCTGGGTTTGCTGATGAGTCTGTGGCTACTATCAAGCCGCCCTTCATCCCCCTTCGCATTGTTCACAATCTCATCCTTGCCACCAGTAGACCCGGCAGGCCTTGTTTCGAATGAACGACTCGGTGTCCTCCGAGTTAGTAGATGCTCGCGGAGTTGGAAAACACATAGCAATCACATGGTACAGTACTATGCTTCGTCATCGTCATGCCAAGAGTCTAGACCTTCAAGCTTCAAGTTCAACATGTCCAGTCTCGAGAGCAAGTACATCAAAATCTCCAATCCTGCTCCACATGTGTTGTTGTTAGAGTTGAACAGGTCTGCAACATCCAAGCTCCCGAGTCTCTCAAATTTTAACAAAACTATCCAGACAGCCAGTCAACGCATTCAACACAGAGCAAGTCACAGCAGTTTCCACCGTAACTGCTAGTGCTTACCACATGATCATGCAGGTTCTGGAAAGAGTACGGACGTACATTCGACGCACTTTCGACGCATCCAGATGACATCCGCGCCGTCGTCCTCTCCTCCGCATTCCCCAAAGTATTCTCCGCAGGGATCGACTGTAAGCACCCCACCCACCGACACAGACCACCAACTAACCCCCAACAGTCCAAGGACTCATAAACCTCGGTTCCAACAACACCACAGACCCCGCACGCCGCGCCCTCCTCATCCGCGCCGACATCCTCGACATCCAACACGCAGTATCAGCGCCCGAGCGGTGCCCCATCCCCGTGATAGCAGCAACCCACGGGCTCGTGATCGGTCTGGGTATAGACCTCATCTCCGCATGCGACGTCCGATACACAGCATCAGACGCCAAGTTCTCCATCAAGGCTCGTTAACCGTTAGTCATAAGGCTGCTCGCTCGTTTGTCTGATGCAGGCTGCTTGCTGCGTATAGGAAGTCGATGTGGGGCTCGCGGCTGATGCTGGGACGTTGGCTTATTTGCAGAAGATTACGGGGAATAAGTCGTTGGTTTGTGAGCTTGCGTATACGGCGAGGATGTTCTCGAGCGAGGAGGCGGAGAAACTTGGTCTTGTTTCTAGGGTCATTCAGGGTGGGAGGGATGCGGTTGTGGCTGCGGCATTGCAATTGGCTAGAGATATCGCTTCGAAGAGTCCTGTTGCGGTGAGTGGGACAAAGCGTTTACTTCTGCACGCCAGGGATCATAGGTATGGGTGTCTGTTACCGCTTTTGGATTAACTCATTGTTTTGTGATAGCGTTGCTGATAATCTGGAGTACACGGCAACTTGGAATTCAGCTGCGCTTCAGGCTATGGTTAGTTCATTTACTATCTGCTTGTCACGCTTCGATTGATATAAAATACTATGCTAGGACTTGCAGCAGTCAGTTAAAGCGGGAATGGCGAAATCAAAGGAATCCCCGAAGTTCTTGCCATTAAAGCCCAAGCTCTAATTAACGTTATTTGAGTACGCTACCCTGAGCCTTCCCTGATCTCTTCCGCTAATGAGAATTTGAAATTTACATTGAGCATGATAGTAAATACAATGGGATTTTCAAGATACTACACGTGCATAGGCTAAAGCCTACACCTTGTTATATGTTGTTTTCTCCAGCTCACATCCTGTGGCCGAGGTTGACGTGGACAGACTTCACTGCGGTGTAACTGATAACATATCAGTATGTGTTAAGATACCATAGACGCAACACTCACTTAGCGAGGGCATACTCCCCAAGCTCACGACCAATACCGCTCTGCTTGAAACCGCCGAATGGTACGTTGGAGTGCAACGAGTTAACGCAGTTGATCCATGCAGTTCCAGCTTTGAGTTTGTGGGCGGTGTTGATAGCACGGTTCAGGTTTTGAGTGAAGACGGCAGCAGCAAGACCGTAGACTGTGTCATTTGCCTGCTTGATCACATCTTCCTCGTCCTTGAACTTGATGACAACACCAACAGGACCGAAAATCTCCTCTTGGACGATCTTCATCGATGGGTCGACGTTGGTGAAGATGGTGGGCTTGATGAAGTAACCCTCAGTTCCATGACGCTCGCCACCGATTTCAACCTTGGCACCAGCTGCCTTTCCGGATTCGATGTATGACATGATACGCTGGAACGTGTATTAGGCGGGAATAGTTACGGAAGCATCTGACGGCATACGTTAAATTGAATCTCTGAGACCTGAGGACCCTGGAAAGTGTCAGGGGCAAATGGATCGCCAACCTTGAGCGAGCGAGTTTTCTCCGTGAAGCGCTTGAGGAATTCGTCATAGATGCCTTCTTGTACGTAGATACGCGAACCTGCGCAACACGTCTGACCGTGGTTCCAGCTGGTGACATATGAGTGTAGTTTGCATGACAACACGTCGCTATACTCACAAGATACCGAATGCAGCCCAGTTGACGGCTTGTTCGAGGTCTGCATCGTCAAAGATGATGTTTGGACTCTTTCCACCGAGCTCAAGGGTGACGTTTTTGAGGTTGCTCTTCGCGGCAGACTCCATGATCTTGCGACCAACAAGGGTTGAGCCAGTGAAGGCGACCTTCTCTATCCTCATATGCGAGGAGATGGCATTACCGACAGTGTTTCCGTAACCAGAGATGACATTGACCACCCCGGGTGGGAAGCCAGCCTCGTTAATAAGGTGGCACATTCGGATAGCAGTCAAGGGTGTGAATTCTGACGGTTTGAGAATAATGGTGTTACCGCATGCGAGAGCAGGGCCAAGTTTCCATGCCATCATGAGCACTGCGAAGCGAATGAGGACATGACACTCGAAGCGGCTGATGTGTACGCACATGGGAAATTCCATGGGATGATTTGACCCTATCAGACGAAGATAAGAGGACAATCTGGGAGCTGATATACGTGTACTTACGACGACACCAATTGGTTCGTGACGAGTATAGGTGAGCTTGTCTTCGGTGGTCTGCCCGATTGTCAGCGAATGAGCGAGGTTGAGAGTTGAAAAGATTCAGACCTCTTGTACTTGACCAGTGACCTTATCAGCCCAACCAGCATAGTAGCGAATACAATCGATGGAACCAGCGACATCGACATTTCTTGCCCAATTGAAAGTCTTGCCTGAGGATTATTGGTTAATGATTCGGATGCCTACTGATTGGCCCGGATGCTAACCGTTGTCCAATGCCTCCAAAGCGGCAAGCTCGTCTGCATTTTTCTCCATGATGGCAACAAGCTTTGACATTAAAATGCTACGCTGAGCACCGGGGGCATGAAGACCCCAGGTGGTATCGAAGGCTGCATGAGCAGCGTCGACGGCAAGGTCGACATCCTTGGGGGTACCCTCGGACACGGATGTTATTACTTTTCCATTGGCTATTGATCGAGTTCATGTAAGATCGTGAATATCGACGTGAAGAGAACGTACTGGGATTGATGACACTGGAAGATTTGAGAGTCAGAAGCGATTGATCAGTGATAGGGGCGAATCATACTCAATGGTAGTTTTATCTGAACCATCCAGGAACTGGCCGTTAATGAAGAGACCGGTGCTGAAGGAAACTTTCCCCTTGAAAGCGGGTGTGTTGAATTCGTGAGTGAATGCAGAGGGCATGATGAATGGATGAATGCTTCGTACTCGGTTGAGGTGTATATATAGGAGCGGAGTGCCATTATGTATACAATTATGTAAATACTGTGGGGCCCAAACTTAATTCCAGAGTCACCTGAGTGTCCTTCGTGCATTCCATCCTCTCACGTTCCACTTGATAGTTTGTTCGTACCTTTCGCCTGATAGTTTGCTAGCTTGGCTTTGATTCTTTGTGGTAGCTGAGCGCTGAGCGCTGAGCTGCCATCGAGGTACTCAAGTACCTGAACGCGGACGGTCAACGTCACAGTATTCAATTGGGGGATACTAGTCCTTTCTTAGTTGCCAACGTCACCTGGTACCTATGTATTGATAGACCTTAGGCTGCGCACATGGCACCATTAAGGCAAGTATTGTCGCGTCATGAGCGGCATTTGCAAAATCTTCGCGGGCATCACCTATTGGTGTCTCTCCATTCTCTTTCGCCCGGTTCATACGACAAGTTCCTTCCCAACAAAGCCTCGCCAAGGTTCGACGGCGTCCTCTTATAGGTGACGTTATGGGTCTGTCGGTCTCCCGGGCCGAGGGACGAGGGACGAGATTCTCGAAATTTCCACAATATCAGCTGCATGCGAGACTTTGAGATCATCTGTGCTCGTTCGACCTATCTCACACTTGCATGTGTTTCATAGATATACGCATGACCCAAAAGATCCTCCACATTCACCTCCTTGCGTCGTTCTCCCACCTCAGCCAAATTTTTACTCACCCACCTTCATTAATCTCACGATTCTCACCAGCGTACGTGTTCTGAGAACTCATATAATTTACAGCTTTATATAAACTATCTTTATCTTGGTTTGGTCTCGTTCCTTCGTGATCCCCGCAACCTGGGATCTGGTCTCAGCACGTTCAGAGGCTCTGTCCCCTCTGCATCCGACTTTTCCCCCAAACACCGGACTCGGAACGCTTCGCTTCAGACTGCGCGTATAGATGCGGTCTGACGAAGCCAGACCTTCCACACCACACTCCCCTCACCGTCTTGCAAGTGTGCTAAAATTAGTATTGCACGTCATCCTCTTCTGCTAATTTTACCTGCTCTGTCAAACATCCACACGGTTATGGTATCGTACGATCCTTCGAACGAGAGCAATGTAGATAATCAGGAATAACTGCACACTCGATAACGTCGTCTCAGGAGAACACAAGAACCTTGCTTCTCAATATATAATCATACAAACAACACTCTACCATCGCCCATCACAAAGTCTCTCTCAAAGTAACGACTTTCTTGTCTATCGTTTCTATCCCTAATATCCTATCAGCCTCTGGTGACCCTGCAAGAGGAACATCCTTCCGTAGAGAGACCTGGACCGGCGAGACACCTTCATTGTAAGCCAATGCAAATACGACGTCCATATCTGGAAGAAATGTTGAACCGACAACAACAAAATACATCAGATACAGAGTTACCTTCCAACGAACGACCTGCAGTCTCCGGGAAGAAGAAATAGACAACTGGAATGATTAAAGCGTTGAGCGCAGCGAATACTGTTCAAACATTAGCTTCTCACGACGCGATATTTCACGACATACCGATGTAAGTGCCCCAGGATATATTGTTGAACGACGGGCCAGTGATCATCACGACTACGAAATTGAATATCCAATTCGAAGCTGTGTAACAAGGTGTCAGAACCCCAATGTGGATAGAAAAACAAACTAGATACATGTGCTCAGGGCATTGGCAGGCGCACGAATTTCCAACCCGACGATTTCGGCACACTGACGCAGCTACATGTGAGTTCCGTGTAAATTACAGCAAGCAAGCAGCTCACGTATAGCCACGTCATGCCCAACCACCCGATGGCAAAGAACGAGTTAAACACAAAAAGTAGCACGGCGCTCGTTACTTGTGCTCCAGTGCCTCGTACACTGCCGAGAACGGCGAGCAATATCATCGTTATGCACTGGCCCACAGCGCCAAAAAGCATGAGCTTTCGTCGCCCGATACGGTCTATGATGAAGATGGCTATCAAAGAGGCAAAGAAATACTCTGTTCCGTTGGCAGCCGCGATAAGACGTGAGGTAACATCCGACAGACCAAGGCGCTGAAATAGGATCGTCTAGAGTGCAACAGACATGAGGGATCAGCAAATTCAGAAAGGGGAAGTAAGACTCACAGCATAGCTAAAATGTAAAGTGCGCATCAGATTCCGAATCTATGTTGAAAGCAGATACTCAACTATGTAATCAGGTTGATGCCCGTAATTTGTTGGAAACACTGGTTGATCACTGCTAGACAAGTTCTCCGGAAATGTTGGCTCCGGCCGCCAACGAGGAGTTTCCTCAAAGGCGAACGCTTGGAGTTCTGTAGCGCATGTTTGCCTCCAATGCCGCTAGAGTTAACGTCCTCGATAGCAACTGCTTCCCGGATAGCATGATAAGTGCGTTGAACTTCAACATCGTCTGGAGATTTGTTCTCGAGCGCCGATATGACTGCTATGGCCTCTGCGTTTCGGTTTTGCTTTACAAGCCTACATCACTGTTATCAGCAACGTGCCAAATAGACGGATTGACATAATCACCATCTTGGTGATTCAGGAAGCTGAAAAATCTAGTCAGATAGGAGAGCGACAGTAACTATACAGTTGACCCACGAAACCGATTCCAAAGACCATGACCAGAGCCAAAACTATCTGAAGCGCGATGGGGACTCTCCACTGAGCAGAAGATCCGCTCGCCCAATAACTATCATATGCCTGTGAATCGGGTGGCAGGAAAGGAAGGAGGTAACGTACAGGCCAAAATCGATCCACTTGATGCGCGCCATCAATCACGCCAAGACGTCAGATTGGCAGGTTCACTTACATATCTGACAGACACATGACTTTAGGATACAGGCATAGCATGGCTACTCACGAGAGCATGACACCAAAAGTGATGAGAGACCCTTCAATCAATATCAGCGCGCCGCGTTTCGCAGCAGACGAGAGCTCTGCATGGTAACTGGGAACCGTGGAGGTCTGTCGAGGAACGCAAGATGCAGACGGAGGAATGAACTATAAACTGGGTACTGACGTTCAAGCCATTTCCAACGCCGGTAATTATCCGAGCGACCACTAATTGGGCATAGCTGTAGCTGGTCGTTTGGAGAATAGCGCCGATAATCATGATACATCCGCCCAGTGCAATTGTTTGGCGTCTTCCTAAACGATCTCCTACCCAAAGATTAGATAAAGCCCCCATGAGGCATCCAATTTCCTGTGCATGCAAACACATTGAGAACGATTTAACAACAGTGGCTTGTTGCTTACATATACAGCGACAACAAAGCTTTGCAGAGTAGCGTGGTTAGGGTGGCTGCTATCTACTACAACCTGGGGGAAGACCTTCTCGAACTAAGATCGATTAACAACGACACAACAACATTTTCGACTCGGATTGATGACATACCTGTCCAGCGGTCAGCAATGCAGACATAACCCCTTGGTCATAGCTACATGACGATAACGCAATTCGCTTAGTAGGTCATCCAAAAGCAGGTAGGCATCTGTACGAACCCAAACAACGTAAATCCAGTACCAGCAACGAATGCGATCGAAACGGTTAATTTACGCCCACGGAGGCGAGGGGCATACGAAGCAACTTCGGCATCAAAATTAGTCTCGTCATAGTGCTTCCTCTCTTCTCCTTCGAACGTGCTTGAGACTGGAAGTCGGCTTGTCGTTGTCATGATAATAGACACTAAGCGCCTTAAAATTGGAAGCAGAAACAATGGGCACCACAATGAGACTAGTCCTAATTTATAGGTTGAGTATGCTATGCCACAAATAGAAGTGGAGTACTACAAGTTACCTTGTGACCGAAACCTCTGATCATTTTGTAAATGTGATCACGGATAATTGATGAGGCTTATCATTGAAG
Organism: Suillus discolor; assembly: GCF_016758755.1. Taxonomy (NCBI): domain Eukaryota; kingdom Fungi; phylum Basidiomycota; class Agaricomycetes; order Boletales; family Suillaceae; genus Suillus; species Suillus discolor. The sequence continues at coordinate 70,389 of NW_024541313.1, forward strand.
GAAGTCCACTGAAGCTGGTGGTGTTGGAGACAAGTCTGCCGGAGTGCCACAATCAGTACAGCTCTTACTCAGCATTTGCGAGTTGGAAGGAACTGTTGAAAGGAAGACTAGAATCAGTAAATGGACTAGTAGTGGTGACGGTATTCAAGCGTAAGCCCGGGCCGATTTACATCATAATCCCACACTGTTCGTCTTGGCACGCGCCCAGGTGAGCACTTACTCGTCCCCGCACCTTTGTGCGGCATCCGATGGCTATTAGGCTGTTCTCTCGCCATTTGCAATTTCCTGTAGGCTGGTGATCGTAACCTTCGCATACTGCGTGTGCTTGAAGGAAACATTCGATCTCGACCAGCCATTGACCTCCCGCGCAGTCTTTACGAGTGTTGTCTTGGCGCAGATTCCCGCTGGCGCGAGCGTCGGGACATCGTTATCTGTACGAAAGGCGATAACCTCATCGAGTCGCACATAACGACGGTGCAGACCGGAAGCCGAATATGGAATACGCGAGCGTGTCGTATGCAGAAGAGGACACTAGTCCAAAGGCATGGCTAGAGACAATGGTTGATGACGAGTAGTCACTAGTCAATAATGAGGGAAGTTGCAAACGTCATAATAGTGTGCGTCTTCACCTTCCAGAACATATTGATATCCGTATTATACCAGTTGTATTTGTATGCCCGCCGCGCTTTCGCGTTTGTCACATCTTTGCCTTGGCAATGTTTTTCAAATGCCCTGACCAGCCTGAGATTACCGCGGCCTTGTCCACCACTGAGTGTGTTCCAGAATCGAAGTTGAGCTCAGATAACAAACCCCCGAACTTCTGAGGCAAGAACCGATGTCCGGGAATCGGGGATAGGCGTCCTACGCCGCTACAACAGGTAGGATTAACGAGAGCGCGCTCTCGCAAGTTGAGTATGTCCATTGTCAAGTCACATCTTTGATGGTTCTGATGCAATGCCGATGTGAGGCGCCCACTGGTGAACTATAATGTTGGACTAGAACGATGGGTAGCATCATGATGTGGCTCCCACTGAGGTTTACTTCACTGTTGGCGGCGAGCATAATTGTTGTACACGCTGTGACTCAGTGACTTCGATGACCAATTTTACGTCAATGATATCATAGACTTTGACCCGAACATCACGTCCTCGCACTCTACTTTCACATAAAAATTTAATCAACACTAGAAGCAACGGGCCCTTGGATATGTTCATCGACAAGACGCTGATCTTCAAGTTTTAATATTTGCGTAACGCTCTCGTACCAGATGTGAGTCCGAGTGGAGGACCGCAACTGTCAGAATTCATGAAGCTGTGTCCTTCAAAACGTCAATCCTTTGTCAAATTACCATTCCATCACGGAAACCGGGGAAGGATGGTGTCGATGAGTTATCATACGTAGTCCAAATTCAAGAACTGGTGTGCAGTTTCCTTCAATCTTACCGATTGAAGCATAGTATACTCACTTCAACAGTAGTCATTGATTCACCTGCGTTAAGACGTCACGGGCCACGGCTATCTCCTTGCGGGTTGCTGCAGGTCAGTGATAGCCGGACAGCCGCCGCATGCCGTTCATCAATTGACCGTGCCTATCATCGTACGTAATGAGGAACTTGGAAAGGAACTTACCAAGCGCGCCGGCGTCAACGTATTTGCACCATCTTCCTCTCAGTTCTATCTCTTCCTCCCCTTTACTTTTCCCATGTCCTCTACCAATCATGCTCGTTTCCCATTGAACAATATTCGTTGGGGCAACAATAGTCATGGAACTCCTGGAACTCATACAACACACAGCAGTAAACCCCCAAAAACACCTGCACCGATGTGAGTATCCATCGTATTCGGAACATGCTCGTGAGCCCAAAACACTTAATTTTGATGATTTCTTTGCAGATATCGGCATGCTGCCCCATCTGGACCTTGGCCATGGATGGACCTCGAGTCGGACACTAAGTTAGAGGCAGAGCCTACTTCACCAGCAAGAGAGTCAGTGGAACAATTGAAATGGAGGGGTTATCCTCAATCCTTGTTCGGTAACTGGGTCACCGATCGAATCTCACGGTGTAAGATGGTCGAAAATTGTTCCAAGGACCCTCGAGAAAAATGCAGGATCTATTATGTCGATGTACTTGGAACAGGATCATTCAAGCCGGCTCAGGATACCGGTCCACCCATTGATGTCGATGAACGCGCTTTAAATAAGCTTTGGGATCATTTGCAGATACAGGTAAGGAATAGGTATGAGTTATTGCAAGCGATTTGATCATATGTCGCTGCAGCCGACAGGCCTTCGTCTTAGGGTGTTGCTTGTCGACAACATGAAACACCCTGTGCTCCAGATGCTGGGAACAAGGTACTATACTCAAGTTTTTTCCAACATGTGTCCGAGGATGAATGTAAATAGGTACAACATCGAACCGTTCTTTTTCACGTCCTCGTTGAACTGGATCCCTTCTCGATACCAAGAAGAAGTTATCAAGAAAAAAGGAGATCGTAAGTGGTTTTCATGGTCTACCCGACAGCGCGTCAAACACACCATCAGACATTACGGTCACTCTTCTATTCGTACGCGCCGTATCATGGGAGGTGACTGCACCATCCTCGCAAAACAAGCACATTTCGGGTGCGAGTTCTATGCACCTATGCAAAATTTAACCTGATCGTTTTCCAGACAATGAGAGGGCTATAGACACACAAGAGTCACTTCGTCTTCGCTCTGGTGCAGTCCTCCCCCTAATTGATGTTATTATTATTCAAAAGTTTTTAGTTCGCCGCCCGTCAGCGGAAAAGTACCTTCTTCAAGACCTGCTCGCTCTGCATATGATAAGATCATCCGACCCTAGTGGCAGCACTATCATATCTTACCACCCAAATGCTCAGTGGGATAGGACAACTGCGGAGCGATTGAAAAATCTAGTCCACAAAGTAGGAGAGAGCGTGTATTGGCAGAAGATATTCGAACAGTCTAAGGATCCATCATTTGTCTTCTTGGCTATCCTTTGGTATGGGCTCTATGCCTGGGACGAATCCTTGGACCATCTGTACACTCACATGAACTGGCTGGTACGCATCTTTATCGTTTGTCTCGTTCAATCATTCAAGCTATGTCATTATGCAGGAAACAAACGTGCTGCTGACGAATGATAGCCATCTTACGACTGAGTTACACACTATCCAGGCTCAGCTACTTCATTATGCTTCACTTCTCGAGGATTTCCGCAAATCTGTGAATTTCGTCAGGAACACGCCGAATCCCGGTCTGGAGTCCTCCGAATTTACTGAACATTCAAGAAGGGACACGAATAAACTGATGCGCAAGGAATGCGATAACCTCCTTTCGGAAATTGACAGGCTAGGTTTCCAATTGAGAAATATCACAGACCTCGTTCGTATGTTTGCTCCGCTAGATTTGAGCACTATTAATTTCGATGTCCAGGCTAAAGCGACTGTGAACTTTGTCGATAGTCGACGGATGCAAGATCTGACGACAGCAACAGTTCGTGATTCGGCCTCAATGAAACAAGTAGGTTGGTATTTTAATTCGCTTGACGATACTAAATACCTCGATAGATTTCCTACCTAACAATGATTTTCCTCCCTGCCAGTTTCATCGCAGTATGTCCAATGTCATTCTCTCAGTGATGTATCTGATAACTTTCTTTCAGTCGGTATTTGGAATGAATGTCAGAGAAATTATCAGCGGTGCCACGGAAACTCTAGCCAATTATGTGACTGTTTCTGTTACATTTACTGTACTCACTGCATGGCTTGTAGTTGCATTTCAATCTCACTCGCCGTTTCACGAGCCGGGTGCTGGATTCTGGCGACGGCTTGCATGGCCGGTCACATACATCATGAGATCCACAGGCCTGCGGCAGTCGCTCCGAAGTCAGCCCGTTGTAGACATTTAGACGAACTCTTTTAACACTAAAAGATACATCTTCCCCTCTGTATCAAGTTGCACAGTATCATGGCTTAACGATTACGATTACGAGTATGGGACGAAATGTTGTGTTTTAGATGTAGACTTGTTTCCTACTTTCTATCTCTAGGAATCGGCGTTGCCTTGTAGAAGAGTTACTTTCTCTCCAGGTGTTCTGATTTCGTAGTCATTTTGGATGTATTTTATGGGTGCAAGTTCAAACGAAGGTCTCTCTACCTCTTCAAAAGTGTGCGTGCGTCACGGACTCACGCCGGTTCCAAGGTTTCGCCACAACATTTGTACCGCGCCGCACAAGCCCCACAAGTAAGGTTAGGTTAACAATTGACTCACTAAAGTAGCTAGTATAAATGCCTCTGTCAAAAAGTGGCCAAGTGATTTTTAAAATTCTGGTCAATCAATACTTATGAAGAGTTGTAGAGTCAATATTGGCAGCACTCTGCCAACAATAGCCCGGCCCCGGATCAGTGCCCTGATGTGCGGTGCCTGATACCTACCGTAATTGAAGAATCATTGGCAATTACTACTTATGGCCGCTGGCATACCACGCAAATATTCACAACATGATGCGCGTTGATACTTAACATGAATTTCGGACTTATCCATGTAACCCAACGTTGCATTTCCCCAGTTGTTCCCTGCTAATTACTGTTCTCTTGGTTCAAGTTATTGTCATGGGCAGTCGGCCAGTTGATCTCGGACTCCCTGTATTCTCCGGCCAGTTGGCACTGACCAAATCTGGTGTCACGTTATCCGACACTCCGCAAACAAATTTATGGCTCGAACGATCTCGTCTCGATGGAATGATGTTAGGCGGAGTGTCCTACGGTGCGTTTTTGATCAAAATACGACATTTCAGGAATTAATACACGTACTAGGCATATTCGCTCTCCTTACAGTACAAGCCGCGGCTGCTCTGATGCAACGTCCTCGATATGGTGGAAAAATCGCAAATAATCGCATCGTACTTCTTTTTTACATTTTCATCACGTTCGTGCTGGGGACGATAAGCTATGCTGCGGACGCGAGATATACAGAAATGATTTGGATAGACCTTCGCGATACACCTGGTGGTCCGGTCGAGCTAATCGAGAACGCACTGAAGTATCGCATAAACATTGTAGCACTTGCCGCGTAAGCTCCCTGCTCATCCCACCTTCAGGCCTCTAGTATTGACATCTAGTCCTAGTTATTTTATCATGGGCTGGTGTATGCAAGCTTGCTTGTAAGCTGGATAGTTCGCCATTTAAACTGGCGCAAACCTGATGCTTGAGATACTAGCTTCATCGATGTTTTATAATTTGGTGTCGGGAAAGATCGGTGATGGTCCCAATGATCACCTTCTTCATTGCCATGATTGGTGCAGTATACCATTTACCAAGCGAGAGTCATCACTGACATCTTCAGCAGCAGTGTCTGTTCTCATCCTGATCCAGGCGAGCACCGGGACCAAATTTTTCAAGATGAACACCATGCTTCTCTACTTCTGCATGGAAGTAGGGTTCACTCTAATTTATACGATTCTTGTGACGAATCGTTTACTCACCATGCGAAGCCGGATGAAGCAGGCCGTGGCCCAATATAATTCTAGCACCTATGATACCGTCGTGCTCATGCTCATCGAGTCCGCCATGCTATACTCTGTTTTCTGCGTGATTCTTATAGTTTCCATTGCGTCGAATTCTGACGGCGTCTCCAATCTATTCAACTTTTCCATTACCAGTGTTCAGGTAAGCAGACAAAAGTCTATGTAGCATGCGTCTCTGATACTAACTTGAACATGTGGAATCTAGGGCATTTCTCAACTGCTCATCATCATCCGTGTAGCACGGGGACGGGCAATCACACGCGAGTGGTCGACCCGCGTTACTGCAACATCTGCAGCGCCTACGTCTATAGTATTTTTATCAGATATAACAGATGGAGTCAACATGGAGCGAATGGACACTCCAGAGCAGGATGGCGTACCATTGTACTCTGTTCAATCGGCGAAGGCAGCCAAAGCTGAAGCGTGTATAGCATGACCTTGACCTGGTGTAAAGCTAGTTTATTTATGTATTGTACTTCAACTTCATTTATATTTGCTACTAGAGCTTATAACCTATCGAAAGTCTTTGCTATTACGATAGGGATCACCCGTCATTATGCACAATTTCATGGACAATTGACTCCTCGTCAGCTCAGAAGCAGAATTTCGAATTACCCATCTTGCGACTCGACGGAGCCTCTTTGATATTTCATCACCCCCCTTCTCCCAATTCTGCACCGCCGTTAGCATTCAAGCGTTCATTTTTTACAGATATGAGTGTCTGAAGATGAATAAGGCCATGACTCACGCAAAGGATACTATTAATAGTGTTGGACACGATCAAACATTGAGCGGATAGCTACAGAGCACTGGCAGGACGTGTTCTTCTTCGGTATACGTAAATGTGCCGTAAAGGTATGCGTGAAGTTTGTGTGAATTTATAGTCTGTATGAGTCGAAGAAGTCGAAATCAATACATTCATGCAGGCTTGTTTCAGATATCGATGTCATTGTCCGCCTCCACTCATGAATTCATGATCCGCACGCTACATGTACATACCTGTCCAATAAATTCAGTTTATTCATCAATTACCCGCACTCCGGGCCCCGGCGTAAGCGACCGCCGACTACGTACCGGCCATCTCTAGTAAACATGCGGGTTATCAAGTTCGTGTCACCAGCCAACACCCGTCGTCGTCAGCTCAATGACAGGCATCTTCGACCTTGTCTTCCTCATCAGATATGTCAGCGCTCGTGTATGAGAATATCGGCATGTCAGGCAGAGGGGAGGGTTATGCTTACCTGCTGCATCCGCTGTTATAGCATGATACGCAGAAGGGAGCAGCAGAGGGAAAATATGCGGCGTGGATTGGGAGTATCATTTCGGATGGTGCCCACAGCTGATGTCTTCCGCCACGCATCTTTTCCCGTGTCCATTTCATAAAGTGGACTCAACAGTCCATCCGTCCGGCTTACGAAGGCAGTCGCAGGATGGCCCAACTGCAAAGCGATACGCTGATCGCCAACACTGTTCGATTTCTTGTGTCAGTATCATAACTCGACCCCATCGAAAGATCAGGATTTTTGTCCATGTCTTGATTTGTACACGAGAATGCTGATACTGGGCGACGTCGGACGTTATCATAATGGCCGTCGGTCGCAGCAAGCTCAGATCTCACACGGAATTCAGCTTGTTAGACTGATTAGAAAGGTTGAAGGTTCCGAATTCTTGTTATAGGAAAGGTATCTGGTTTTCTCCCATATCAGACCAGTGTTGATGACGTGCTTTTACTAACAGACTGGCGTTGACCAGTCATCACTGATCAACCACGTATTTGGAGCGGACGAAACGGCGGAAAACACGGTGAGCTGAACGCGACGCTTCAACTAGCACAACTACTCATACTGCCAATAGATCATTGCGCGCGATAAGCCAGGCGAAGCCAGCATCGACCATGAGTTCATCTCACCGCAGAACGACAGGTATGTTCTCCACGATAGCATAGGTTTTGAACCAGGGGAAAAAGACAACCTGAGAATAGTCCAAGATTCATTGACCATCGGAGGGACATGTCTCCACAACATCAGTTGCATGCTGTTTGGTAGAGATTCTATTTCAAGCACTCCGTTATGGTGGACTGACAAAATACATGGAAGGCTTTGTTTTCAAATACCCCGTGCAAGTGCACATTTGCTAGAGACGGGAGCAGAGGAATTCCTCACATTGAAACGTGATGGAACGCTGGGAAACAGTAAGTAAATCGATGACTATACCTTTAGCGACAAATTCATACAAGAACTCGCAAAGAACAAAGCAGAAGCCGAGGTACTCTAGTGTGTACCAATACCCTGACGGGTTCATGCGTGCCTCTGAAATGTAACATTGCAGCCGAAGATTGTTATAGGGAGACCCTTGCCCACCTGATCCAGATAACTGAAAACTGCGTCGGTCAGCATTCTACGCCCGAGGCTGTGATGATGACCTCCATCGCTCGGCGAGTACATCCTATACTCAAAATAAAAGCATTAATTAAGTGAGTCTTACTTGCTTCATTCTTATCTCATGATTTACGCAGTGTCAGGGCTGGTAAGAAAAGTCTGTCCCAGTTTCGCGTTCATGATACAACCTAAATTTTCATGTCTTGCAGGATATCGTCAAGCGCTTGTGTCATGCCCAACGTTCAAGAACCGCAAGATGTGAGATGGTCTATATGTGCTTCACACTGACATCGTCGATGTGTGGAACTTCCGCGACCCTCATAAGGTGATGGCTATCTTATTTGTCGTCGTTGCATCCGATCTAACGTGATTTGTACGTAGTACTTGCACAGCCAAGTGTTCAGCGCAATGATGATGAACATGGTCGATAAGATAGACGTTGGACCGACAGCTGATCCCACCAAGACCGCGTAAGCTGGTCTTTTATGTTACAGATAAATTTCATCTCAATGAATATTTGCACCAATCGCAGCAAGTGCCGTACTTGTTGTATGGTTTACGATATATACCAAACATCGTACGGAGAGGTGTTGTTAAAAGGAAAGCCAGCTATGTCGAAGATCCTGTCACGCTACAACATTGATTCAGAGACCTTTGAGCATGAGTGACGAAAATGGGCCGTACCTGAGCTTGTGTACAACCATGATTGTTTGCAATTTATCACGATGCTTCATGTCTATCAGTCATGTCAGAAACCTGAGCTAAGTATTTAGGTCTCTGAGGCTAGCTTCATCTTTATCTTATTTTCAAAATAGTGAAGAGTAGATATCGGAAGTATCGATGAGATTCACGAGAATGAACACCAACTTCTCAATTTCGTCGCTGCGCAGGGTCACTGCGGGGTCAAATGATGAAGCGATGAAGAGGTTGGGTTATACTAGATGGTCCCACGAGTCCGTGTGTCCCAAGAGTCCGCGCATTGACTCTAGCACACGCAATTCTGCACAGAATCCTTATCCATGATAGATCTGGATTCGACCAAACATAATACACACTGCCATATATTTTTTTTGAAGAAAATCGAAGTAGATCTTGTTCCATGGGCAACTTATCAGTGCGAGAGGCATAGAAGGCTCACTCTAAAGGTCAGATCTCCACATATAATTCTGGAATATTGTGAGATGGTTATATACATGATTAGAGAATACTAAAACAAATTTATTCGGGGCACATGCTTGTCAGGATCATCTGCGATGAAGAAATAAGCCCCAGACGTGACAATCTGCCCAAAGCGTTACATAGAGACTGTGTAATCAAAACTCCGCAATGCCGAAATGCTTTACACATGCACAACTTCACAACATTTAAACGGTGCGAATTCTGCGGAGCGTGAAAAGGCATCGCGGCAGACGTGTGACATAGTGTGACGAAGTGCGCGAACTCTAGGGAAAATGCACTTTTCTGCGCGGTAACTCTCCGCTGGACTCAACACGTCAATTTTCGAAAAAAAAACTAGCAGACGTTGTACTTTCGATGTCACGCTATCGAACTGTCAAAGAATTAATTTTGTTTGTTTGTGCGATGTGGAGTAATAACCGTTTTGCCAAAAATGCGCGAACTCCCGTGGACATCTAGTAATACAATGTTTATAATTGAACACACCTGCAGGTTCTACCGAATTTTCTGCCATCTCATTGCAATAGCTATAGCAATTCTGCCAAATCGATGAGAATTGTGCTCATAAGTATATGCAGGATATGAAAGCTGGCCGTCGTCCTATAGTGTTTCTTCATTCTCAGAGATATCGTTCGAGATCTCCCTCTCAGAATATTCCATAACACCTCGCACAGAAAATGCGTTTCTCCCTCGTCGTCGTCGTGTTCGACCCGGGGTCAAACTTGCATCACAGATCTCGATTGCTGCACTACTGACTTGGCCTGTTATGATGATGGCATGAGTATGAGCAGGTCGCTGTGCAACCAGGATTCAACCACATGACTCACCTGCACGCCTTAGGGCGATTGCTACTGCGAGTACTAGTCAATCGAAAATCGAGCTGGCAGCCCGAGCAGCACGTCGCGACAGTGAGTCACGTTTCTGCTTTCGCTTTGGTATCATGATTGATGGTACATACCTAGTCGCTTGTCGTTGTGTAGCATTCATGTGGCTTGAGGGCGGTCGATTACAGAGCGGTTGACCTGCGTTGCTGTGGCATCTACATCTATAACATTCTAGGGGACTGTGTTAGACACGATCAAACATTGGGTGGGTAACTATGCTAGAGCAGGGATAGGTACCTGGGCTGTTTGCTCTCAGTATTCTGAACTGTCCCAACCTCTCCTCGCCTAGTCTTGCGCAAGCCCAGCTGATGCGCTGAATAGTTCCTCGTTACAAGAATGATGCTTGTAATCTTGTAATATTGAGTTCGTCTTGTTATACTCTGGCCTCGCTATTTTGTCGTTGCGCAGGGTCACTGCATATTCAAATGATGAAGTGATGACTGAGAGATTGGGTCACGACACAATGTTTGTAATTCAACACACCTGCAGGTTCTGCCAAAATTTCTGCCATCTTAGCAACAACAATTGGGCCAAATCGATCAGATACGTGTCCGTCAATATAAAAGCTGGCCGTCCTCCTATAATGATTCTTCATCCTCAGAGATATCATCCGAGATCCCCCTCAGAATATTCCATAACATCTCGCACAGAAAATGTGTTTCTCCCTCCTCGCCGTTGTTGTTGCTTTGACAGCATCTATGTCTGTCAGTGCATGTGGGAACACGGGTCAATATTGCACTATAAGTTCTGATTGCTGCGATGACATGATTTGTTACGATTATGGAGTGAGTATGAGCAGGTCGCTGTGCAACTAGGATTCAACCACAAGACTGACCTGTGCGCCTTAGAGCGGTCGTAACTGCCAGGGATAGTCGGTCGAAGGGTCGAGCGCTCAACCGGAAGCCAGAGCGGGGCACCGCGACAGTGAGTTATGTTTCTGCTTTCGCTTTAGTATCATGGTTCATGGTGCAATATCTAGTTCGCCAACCAGCACTCTGTTGTTTTAGACAAATTTTAGTACTGCTCGAGCAATGTGGGTGTTTGAATTTATCTGAAAATGATCGGCTGTGCCTAGTCTTGCTTGCGGTCCACTGAGCTTGAGTTTGAGTGGTTGTCGAAAGTTCGAAAGACTCGGTATACCTAGTCGCTTGTCGTTGTGCAGCATTCATGTAGGAGAATCACAGAGTGGTCGACCTGTGTTGTTGCAGCACGCCATCTACATCTATAGCATTCTCGGGGACTGTGTTGGACACGATCAAACATTGAGCGGATAGCTATATGAGAGCAGGACGGTGTTCTTCTCCTTCGGTAAATGTGTATGCTTGAAGTTCGTGTGAATTTATGGTCTGTATACATACCGCGAAGTTCCGGACGTACTATCATTCCCTGTACACGGCCAAACGTGGTTTTTGCTTTACCTAACATTTGACGGAAGTTCAATTGTGTACCTCAGTCCGGTCGCAATTAAGCACGCAAGGAACCAATTAAAAATATATAGACCAATGGTCCTAGCGATACAATTTTTTGCCTGTATTAAGAACCAGTGTTTTGAAGGGCCTAAGAAAGGTCTGGCAAACAGTGATAGCACCCGCAAGTGATGTAGACATGTCACTGTAATATAAACCTTAATGTGATGCTCAGCTCATGAGGTCAACAAGTCATTGCTCGAATATCTGGCGAACATCAACACTGAGGTCTAGGTGACCACTATAGTAGATCTAATGCAGATTGCTTGGTTGTTGTGATTTCAGCTCAGTGCTGAGACCCGCTCAGTAATAGTAAGCTCAAGCATTGCATTGCAAATTTTGAAACAGATTGATTTTTGGCCAGAAGGATGGGAGAAAATAATACATGCATTGTCCTATTCTATGCGTAAATAAGGTCGACACAAAATACATGGGTATGAGGTACATGGATGAATGTAGGAATCAATATTCCTGAAAGAGAGGAAGCGGGTATAGCATAGTTGCGAGATCATGAAATTTTCTCCACACACTGTTATGCTGACCGTTGGTCGGCGTGTGCGAACTAGGATAGGTCTTCTTAGCGACGGCTCGAGTGAGCCTACTGAAGCTAAGGGTGGTTCTCGGCTTGACGGAACGTCAAGGGTTCCTCCGGTGATCTCAGTAAGATGGCGCTCGTCGAGATACAGGGCTAGCGGATACGGCTAAGAAGCGGGGACCGACTTAGAAGTGCGGTCTTAGGCAGCTGAGCTGGGAGGCTTAGCTGAACAAGTTCTGGGATGAACCTAGTAGATTAAAGTAAAGTCTAAGTACAATAATCTGTCTACTTATATGTGCTACATGTAAGTGTTCAAGCTCAGTCAGTAATCTATAGTATATCTAGGATCTATGATAACAAGACGTGAGGGTCAGATAAGGTACATGAGGCTTAACCTCTGATCAAGCATGCAGCGCCAAGTGCGACTGCGCATAAGTACATGAGGCGCCAAGGGCACTCCGGATCTTCATGAAGCGACATGTGGTATACATGCGCTGATCTAGGGTGACCATGAGGCGTACAGCCTCCATGGATCAGGTACAAGGCCATCTAGGCCAGGGGTGGTGTCACAGCAGTCCAGACCACTGTCTTTCTAAGTGCAGGCGGCGTGCCGCCGCGTCGGGAGTCTAGCAGAGCGGGGGGCTGGCATAGGCAGAGCTGGGGCTCCAGTAGGTGTTACGGATGCCTGTAACACACACCAGTCCGGACGTCGTCGGGCGATCACTCACTGCCTGAACCAAAGTCAGACATCCAATAGGTGATAAACTCGCCCTCCATGCCAATCTTTGGGTCCCACAGTGGCCATTCTCGGTGCAGAAATCCAGGAAATGCTGCAACAAATGCCATCCAAAAAAATTCACGGCCCCACAACCACACATCTGAACGTGTCAAAGAAATATTGTTCACAAGCCAATCTTGAATGGTATCGGCAAGCACTGCCCAAGTCCGACCATTGAGGTGATTGAAGCTGGGTGCAAGAGGAAAGAAGGGAAAGCTGCCCTACATATAATGTTATCATTGACGTATCTGTGTGGGCAGTCCAATTACCTCTGGTAGACTATTCAATGATGGGCGGACCGCTCAAAGCAACATGTAGGCTGATACATTCTACAATGGGTGAAATTTGACTGGCATATGCTTCAGGAATATGGATAGAGACTTTTAGTGGCTGAAATTTTTTGTGAGATGGAAGACGACGCAAAAAAAACATTGACTGACAATAAATGTGGGTGGGTTTTGCAACTGTGACTGTATGTTTCCGACAAAGCGGATAGATAAGCAAAGAGAGGCAAGACTAAGTCCATTTTCATCGTATACCGTATCGACATGGAGAGTATCCGTGCTGGCTCTTGTAAGAGACATGGTTGCCAGAGGTTTGAAGGTGTGTTGAAACAATGTTGCAAGTTGCTGTTGGTCATCATGTGAGTTCAAGTTCTGCTTCATCACAATCAACGATCGATCAATCCAAATTCTGCCACCGGATCACTCATGCCCTTGACCTCACTGGACCTCACCAGCATGCTGAACATGTGTAGATGCTCATATAAGAGCATATGAATACTCTTGTGCGGGCACCTATCCATGTTCATTTTCTCAATCATTCAAGTCAAACAGTAAAACGTTAGAGCCTCACCAATGCAGCCGAAGAAGAAAACTGTAGACTTGGATCCTTTTGGTCAGTCTTATGTCAAAGCCTTCAAATGTAAACTAATTTTATTTGCAGTGTATGCACAAGCCAGCGAGACGGGCCATGTTATATGCAAGGTGTGCCCAAAGCTAAGGGATACCATCCTGACAATGCGCCAATGTCACATTGCTGCCCATGACTGAACAAAGAAGCACCAACGGAATCTCTCACATGCACTGCACCGTAGCCATGCAACCCCTCCACCCGGTTTTCAGCCCAACATCGACTTCAACATGCTTGAGCCATCCGACCTGACCTTACACGATGAACCTTCTTGGGGCCAGCCACCTTCTGATCCTATGTCTGAAAATGTGACACCTCCACTGACAGATACTATAAATGACGATGCGGAGGATGACGAGTCTTACTTCCCGATCAAGGAGCTGTGGCATGGCACAGCGTCAGCATGCACATTTTTGCATGTGGACTACTATGAAGAGATGCAGGCAGCTCTTCAGCGAGGAGAGTCGCTGTTTTCCTGTCCCTTACCCCCCAGCTCTGATGAGCTGGGTATGGAGACAGATGATATTGACATGAACCTTGATGATGGTCTCGAGCCGGACAATCATGGAATAGACCTTTCAGGTACGTACAGTCTGTTTTACATTCACACATTCCATTATTAATGCTACGGCCAGGTGTATCCCCAGAAACTGATGGCCCAGCTTCAAACTCGGAGGTTCCTCTGGATGCACCGACTTTTCCATGGGCGACAACATCTGTAAGTTCTGTCATTCTCCCAATAGCTACACTCACATTAACTCTAAAAGCAGGAATTTATCACGCATCTTCTCTTTAGCTCACCCCATCTTCGATTCTCCGAAGCACAAAGAAGGCCATTCTGAATTGGGCAACTGCGCTCGGGGCAACAGGTGTCCCCTCACTTCATAGTCTCCGGAAGGCACAGGATAGGATCAAGGAACTCGTTGGAAACCCGACTGAGAAAGTTACTGCGGCCTCTGGCAATATTTTTTATATCAACTCGGTAGGCAAGGCCATCACAAAAGTAAGTCTTGGAACTAGTATCGTCAATGCGCGTTGGCTCACTTGTTGATCTTAGGATTATTCCAATCCACTCACGCAACTGACTAAGTGGGACTACCCCGAGGATGGTCAAGGTCGAATGTCGCAGATTCACCATGGCGAGAAAATGCTTCATGGTCTTCCCGACAATCTTGCAACACCGAGTGTTCATGTTGACGGGAACATATTCTTTGTCGATGAGCTCCTCCAACAAATGTCGAAAGACTATTTTATTCCTAAGAAGTTCTTTCAGGCGCAGGTATCTGCTGACCATGACGCTGAAATATTGTCTTTGGGACATTCTGTCACTTGGACAGAGGTAAGATCATTCTAATCATGTGACTTTGACTCATCCAGCATTGTATACAGGAGGGATTTTCAGTTGATCCTGAACAGGTCATCACACCAGTATCAACGTTCTCGCGCACCTTCAAGGATATTCAAGCTTGCTCTAAGGAGTTTTCATGCGGCTTTACAGGTGAGCTCGTATCATGCTCATCTTGATATTACTTGATGCACTATCTCAAGATTCGTCTTCTTCGCATGCCCATCTCATGCCAAATCCCCTTCGGGAGAAATCAGGTGGCCGCATGGTCTTAAGCGTCCCGCTCATCGTCTTCATGGATGATGTATCGGGAAATATCTCAAAGCAGTGGAATAAACACCACGTCGTATATATGTCGAATGCTGCCATGCCCTGTGAAATGCTTGAAAAAGAATTTTGCATCTGATTTGTGTCGTCATCACCCCACGCGACTCCCTTGGAGCTCATGCGAGCTGTGACGCAATCTATTCAGTATGTATGCTATTATATCAACTACTTGTGTCTGATGGGGATCATGCGCTCAGAAAGGCTGCAGATAACGGTGTTATTGCGTGGGATTGTAAATACCACGAAGAAGTCATGCTCATCCCTCACAGTATCTTCACGGCAGGCCGAAGAATGCAGCCATGGCGGGCTGAGGTGCAATTTTTTTGCCGGACGTGCAAAGTTGGTGGCATGACTGTAGACAAGAAGTCTGATGCGGGTTACTGTAGTATATTCAAGGTTCATCCAGACATTCTGTGTGTTTCTAAACTAATGTACTTATAGTCCGCTGAACTTCGAACACCAGAGGAAACGCTGGCGCAGGTAAAAGAGCAGGTCGAGCTTGCAAAACTGCCTGGTGGAACCACCAAAATTCAGAGTGCTGTGGCATCAACAGGGACCCAATGTAGAGACTCATGCCTCTCATTGTGCAATATGGCAGTTTTCACTGGGGAGTACATGGCACGAACTTGTAGCATCACTCTGTGTGCTACCTGCAGCTATCTCTATATGAGGCGCAGCTTTCCCGCGCAACGCGCGCCATGCGCGCGTACCTTTCCTGCGCTTCACGATGTATATGCGCGCGCGCTTTCCCGCGCTGTAGCGCCCTATAGCGCCAGCCATCCGGAAGCATCCATCCACTGTCCACCAAGTTCCCTAGTGCGTATATTTCCATTTCTCACATTTGCATATCGTTCCATCTTTATTTTTATCATGGACCCTTACTTACATATATCTTTACATACCTTACTCGGTAGCGCTTCGGCTCCGCATGACAGCGCTTAGGCGCCATACTTAAGCGCCAGCAGTACATACTTAAAAAAAACTTACTCTCCCACCAGAACGACAGAGGACTTACTGGTTACTACCCACTGTTCACCTAGCAGAACATAGTAGAAATCTATTTGTTTACACCTCGCATCTCTCTTCTCTTGTCTTACATCATATCATCACTTAAGCAAACTCACTCTTACTCTCTCTCGTATCTGTATACACGCGCACACTTTCCCACGCTTCGCGCCATACACGCGCGCATTCCCGCGCCTTGCGCACACCTGCGCTTTCTCGCGCTTCGCATTGGCCAACCAGTAGCGCTTTCAGCGCATACCTCTAGATCCTTGCTGCACTCGCTTCCCCTTTAGGGTCGAACGCACTTGTCGTCTCAAGTATAGCAGACTAGGCAACGCACGACCTTACAACAATTATAGATACAGTCAGGAGCATTGTTCGTGCCTCGCTGTATCGTTGAACCTTCACCGAGATGCAGCTACATCGGCGATCATAAATTGCCTTCTTGAGCTTGGAAAACAGCTTCGCAAACGTGAGGCCGGGAAGCCTCCCATTTCTGAAGCAGATGTTTGTGTACAGCTTGACCGTGAGCTTGAGGCTGCGCTAAATGGTTATTCGCTTGATGATCATATCAACCCACTTCTTGGTATGCCAAGTGTCAATGTTCATCAAGACACGCCCACGGAAATCCTACATACTGTCCTTCTCGGTGTCGTCAAGTACTTCTGGGGCCAGACAGTATGGATACTCGATAAAAATCACTTGCTCAATACATTCCAGATGCGACTGGAATCTGTCAACAAGGAAGGCTTGAATTCACCGACTCTTGGAGCAGAGTACATCTGCTGTTTCAAAGGAGGTTTGATTGGCAAGCATTTTAAGAGCCTTGCACAGGTAATGCCATACCTGATCTACGACCTTGTTCCACGCTCAGTTCTCGATGGTTGGACTGTGATTGGCAAGCTCGTGGTGCTTCTCTGGCACACGGTAATTGAGAATACTGAAGATTACCTGGTGCATCACACTCTCATCTTCAAAAGTAGTTATTGTCTCATTCATATTTTAAGGCCAATCTATCATGGACGATCGATGACTTTCTCAGTATCAGCGCTAAATGTGCACCCAGTATCCTCATCACGAAGGCAAAGTTCCACTTCCTCCTCCACCTTCCAGCTTTCATACAGCACTTTGGGCTGGCGATTCTGTTCTCAACTGAGCGCTTCGAGTCATTTAACCATATTTTCCATCTATCATCAATCTACAGCAACCGTCAAGCTCCCAGTTGTGATACTTGTCATACCTTTGGTGGCTTTGATGTTGTCAAGCACATCATAACTGGAGGTTTCTGGTGTGACCTGAAGACACGGAAATGGGTGCATGCTGGTAACAACATCACTGCGTACATGGCCACACACCCTGAACAACGCCGCTTGATAGGCTTACCCACCACAAATGAAAAACCAGTCGGTAAGTAATGTTTCAATCACACTCAAACCACCTGTTAATGTCCTGGTAGGATTAGTTCATTTGCCAACTCACAAGGATGCGGGGGGCAAAGTCCCACCAGTTGAATGGTGTTCGACACAGACCACACTTCTTCCTCCTGGAAAGCATCAATTCCCTGTCGCCTCGCTTTTTTACAAGTGTGATTCCTTCATAGTGGCAGATCACAGCAGTGCGCCGCTGGGGAGCCATGTCATCATGAGGCATAATCAGATGTGTTTGGATGAGGTAAGCAATGATATATTGCAAAGCGGCATCTTACTAAGTGTTGCTTCTCTGTTCTAGCTCTCTATCGGCAAAGTCATTGAAATACTCGTGCCACACCAAGGACGCATCACAACACATGTCGTCATTCAGTGTCTCGAATTCTCGTCAGCTGAACTACACCCTCAATTACATGTGCTGTGCCTCAGATTTCCGGACATTGACGATATTGCTGTCCTTACACCCAATGTAAGTCTTATTTTCATTGCTCTTTGTGCGCATACTGAGAGTTTACATAAGGAAATATTGTGTGTTGTCAACATTCAACATGACTGCGCATCGTCTGGAGCAAACTGTGGCATCCGGAATGTGCAAGAGCGGCAGGAGCACATCATCACAATGAGACTCCAGCAGCTCGTTTATCATGCACCTACTAACACCTACTTCCTCAATACCCACGCGCTTCACAATTACCAACACATCTCAGCTCTACTTCCACCGGATATACGCGCCCAGATCAGCATGCCATGTATATCGGATCACCAGGCTGTACGTCTCCATGCTGCAGCACTCGTGCGCCAAAAGAAGGCATCGGACAGTGCTAATCCCATCGACCCAGAGAAAGCGAGGGAGAATGACCCACCCCTGGCCTTTGATCATAGCGCAAGCAAAGCCACGTGAATGAAAGGCAAGGGTAAAGTAGTGCTGAAGAAGAAGCTTGTGACTGGCCCAGATCTGGGACCCTCTGATCTTGCATCTCAATTGCAATGCCCGCAGCAGGTCTATAGCACCCCGCCAGCTGGTGCTATGTTACAAAATGAAGCCTCGTTTTCATGATCTGACATCCTCGCTTATTTGCCCTCAGGAACTCTACAGCCGCATGGCTACTGGCAGATGCACGTGGGCCCTTCTGAACCAGCTCGTCTGCAACATCAAGGGCATGCTCCACCAACCGATAACTTTACTCACACTTCATATCCACCTCAAGATTTTAGTCAATTATCTGTCGTGCAGCACATGCCCCCCCACCTGCCCGCTGCAAGTGGTATTCCAGGTCATTTTCTTCATAATTTCCGCACTTATGATGGACAATAGACATTTTAATATTTACTTTCAATACAAACTACAAACTACATCGATTACTATAAGTATGTCTGTTGTTGTGTCTCGTTCCTTTGCCCTGCGCTGAGTTGATCCTCACTAAATGGCTCATCCAAGTCTGTTGACACAATTCAGACTCCTCCAAGCACCAGCTGCTGCCCTGCATGGTTCTTCCGCTCCAGTCGCTGGTCTTGTGAATGCCAGGGAAAATACTCCCACGACAGACTTGGTGGCCGACTGCAGGGCCACAAGTTTGAGTCCCCCCACAACTCCAGCAAGACGCCCATGAAGTGATTCAGCAGACAATGATATTGACAGTGAACATAAAAGAAAATGGCTCAAACAATTTGCTACCGATGCTTGCAAGGCCCATGGCCTGCCTGACAATGCTTTGGATGACTTTCTCAATGTAAGTCACTAATATAATGATCTCTAAACATTGACTGACCAGTCCAATGCCAGGTCAAGTCCTGTCAAGGAGATGTTCTTAAATTTGATGGCAACCCTGCTCGCAATGCAAAGGGCCGCCAAACGATCTGCAAGTCAGGACTTTATTGCTTCGGATGATTTCAAGGTAACTGCCCGAACTTTCGTGTGATTCATGGCTCATCGTGGTTCAAGGGTATCATGAAAGATAGATTACGTGCATGTTTGCTATCACCAAACCTGACAGGATATGTCCTTGAGCTTGCAGACAATGTCATTGTGAGCATGGACCTTGTGTACGCTGCTCAGTATACTAATTCACACAACTCAAGGCCTATGCAAAGAAACACCCTACGACTTTCAAAATTCCTGATGGAACTTTCGAGGATTCAGAGATGTCGGACGTGGTGACTACATTCATCGAGGAGAATTTGACCGCACAGCGGGGGAGCATGAAGCAAAAAGTACTCAACATTTTTAATGAGATTTTTCGCACTCACATGTTTCAAAGATCAATCATAGCCTCAAAACCAAGGCAAATATATCTGTCCTCGCGAAGTCTCTAGCATCAATGGGTCACGAAGTTACAGTGGCACACTGGGCGCACTTTGCCTTTCTGGTAAGCACGAGCCTCCTACTCCTGTTTTGTTCTTACCACTTCCTGACAATGTGCCATTGAACAGCGCAGTACCTTTGTCAGCTTCCAGACCGTCGTTGAGCAGGCTAAGGCCACATCGGCAGCTCAGGACAGCACTGTTGCTGTCATGGAGAACAGGGACTCTGAAGTTATTGACTCCCCCGAGGCCCCAGGTCCAGGTCCAGCCACAAGTGAGAATGAAGAACCTGATGGAGTCACAGTCGCCGATACGATAGAGAAGGCACGAACTGGGTATCAACCGAATATTGGGAATTTGTCGACCTTCTCCTTCGTGATGTCAGGCAGGAAGCTCATGCCATTGGGAAGACACCATTGGAACATGAAAAGATAGTCGAGACGTAATCGTTTTTTCTCCTTTTTCACGTCAATTATTGACAATCATTCAAGGTTTTTCACGTCATGTCTCCAAGATGACATGAAGCGATATGTGTCTACTCACTCCCTTATTCCAACTTTCGACAAAGTAACTGTTCACTGGCAGAAAGCAATTCATACTGGGCTCATTTGGTAGTGTCACCGTCTGTCTATGTATTACTATAGCCTTTGTTCCATTCAGTAGCATCTAATGCATTTATTTGTGACATTCTTTCTATGGTGTGATTATCAACACCAGCACCTGACGCAAGCAATCATACTTCCCCGTCTAACTATCAAATGTGTATCTCATATACGCATTCTCAAATATCTGTTGCGCGCCTATAAAATGTCAGAACTACCATCTACTCATGGATTGATTTGCACTAATATAACCATACAGCTGCCAATCTGAGACCTCTCACAGACCTCTGGTTCCGGTCAATCAAATCACTTGCTCATCGTATGTGTTATATTTCATCACAATGTGCTGCTAACATTATTCCTGTCAATGATGTAGCATTCTGTTTACAGGTATGTTATGCGCACAAAAGTAAGGGTAAGATTCATATTTTGCAGTATGTATGTGTAATATTTGATGAAAATGCTTAGAATTACCACATCCAGTCCCCTGTTAAGACACAAACCATCCCAAAGGTCTCACAGACCCTCCTGAGAACTAACCGTGTAATGTGTAACATTTTCATAAAATCTTTTCTAGCCCCTCGACCACATCACTTTTTCTTTTGAAAATTTTACCTATCATAGATTTATATCTCTTCTACATGGATCTGATTTTTACTGATTTTTAGAATAATGTAGTGTGATGTCGGAGCAAGTCCGAGAAAACTCAGGGTCACCCTCCAATCTGCACAATTTTGGTCACTGGCCTGTCACGCCTCGGCATAGTAGCGGCACAATCGACTTTCACTCTCAGAAGTCTTCCATGTGTCGGATTGCATTGGAAAGGCTCGAAAACGCAGATACTATTATTGACTGAGAGTATCTATTAAATACTAACAATAATAATTACTCTGAATGTAGTATTGGTGCCCTCCTGCATACACATCCTCAGTCCACACCATGCTGCCAACTCGAAAATCTGTATTGCCGTGACTCACTGGTGCAAAATAAGGGTGCCAAGTATGTGTATGTGGAGACTTGAGAGTGAGGCTGAAGTGCAGGAATGTGTTGCCTTCCTATGGTGTGAGAGAATGATACAACCAGAAGGTAGATGCTGTGTGTGCCGAGGAGGAGATTGAATTATTTGTGCACCCCCCCTGTCTGGTGTCACGTTTTCAGACTTGTTGTTGATTACACCACTGTAGCACCTTAGTGTGGGAGAGTAACTATTATTGAATTGGTTTTATGAGATCCCAAGAAGGTGCCCTTTGTGTCCCACATAAATTTTTATGAGTACCTGTGCAGGATCTTTGGGATCTGGGTGATTTGTGTTGGACAAAGGTTGCAAATTGCCACAATTTCATCTCTTGCAACTGCAACATTCAAGAATATTTTATTCTACTTGTGTGAAACATCATTTATAGGTATCCTGCATATGCCTGAATTTTTTCGAAGCCAGTTGAGCATGATGTTGAATTGTTATAACATTTTGCAAATTAGGAACCGTGGACATATTACAGGGAATGATAGTACATACCGAGCAGGAGTCATTTAAAATCGATATATTAATATTCATAAATATGTCTTTTCTCGGCGTGTCTCAGATGTTGATGACTCAGACGATGTCCAGCTCCCAGACAAATATGACCAGATCAACACTGGTCTCATTCCAGCATTATGTAATCAATAAGCAGCAACTCATTTGAAATTTATCATATCAGGCGCTTTGAAGGGGCAGCCCCCAACTTTGAATTTGAATGACCTCCCGCACACTTCATTCCATCATCGTCAGCCTCTACTCATGAATTCATAATGCTATTCATCATCCGCACGCTACATACCTGTCCAATAAATTCAGTTTATTCATCAATTACCCGAACTCTGGCGTAAGTGACTACGTACCGGCCATCTGGGCACGCAATCCCACTGGTCCAAAGGTCCTTGCCTCCGGTCCCCTTTTACAAATCATATCTCAGCTCCTTCAAGGAGAAAGGCTACCCACAGCACCAACAGTCCACATAAGCCTTTGCATCCATGGGATGGTACAAGCACCCTACATTCGCCTTCCCAGCATCCACCCGCAGGACTTCACCACGAGTGGTCCGCGCTAATGCATGCATCCACGTGGAATGGACCCAACTTCATAGCAAAAGTTAGTAAACATGGGGCTTATCAAGCTCATGTCACCAGCCAACACCCGCTGCCATCAGCTTGATGACAGGCATCTTCGACCTTGTCTTCCTCATCAGATATGTCAGCGCTCGTGTATGAGAATATCGGCATGTCAGGCAGAGGGGAGGTTTATACTTACCTGCTGCATCCGCTGTTTATAGCATGATATGCAGAAAGGAGCAGCAGAGGGAAAGAATATGGCGTGGATTGGGAGTATCATTTCGGATGGTGCCCACAGCTGATGCCTTCCGCCACGCATCTTTTCCCATGTTCATTTCATAAAGTGGACTCAACAGTCCCTCCATCCGACTTACCAAGGTAGTCACAGGATGGCCCAACTGCAAATCGATACGCTGATCGCCAACACTGTTCGATTTCTTGTATCAGTATCATAACTCGACCCCATCGATTTTTGTCCGTGTCTTGATTTGTATATGGGGATGCTGACATTTGGCGACGTCGGACATCATCATAATGGCCGTCGGTCGCAGCAAGCTCCGACCTCACACGGGATTCAGCTCATTGGACTGATCAGAGAGGCGAGTATTTTCTCATGGTCCTCTGTAGATGCTCTCTCGCACGTTGATAAGATACGGATGAAAAGGCTACAGGTTACATTGAAGACCATGGTATAAGCGTCATCCAAGGCTGCAAATTTCTCCTTAGACCTAATACAGACATCTTGTAAGTCAATTTCTCCTTTATTTCACAATGGCATCATCTCAGTCCCCCGAAAAGATGCATTTAGATTTCAGAGGATAATGCATGCGGTCGATGAAATTATTGTTTAGTGAAAACGAGAATGATGCAGTTCTAACCGTAGGCTCCAGGGATGCACAGAGCGCACGGATGATAGATCATGATATCCACCCTTGACTCATAATCCAGAGCCATAGTAAACTGCACAGTCTTTCAAAGAATGAAACTTTCAACGCGCGTCTGCTGCTTGATTTCGAAGGCTATTATCTATCCAATAGTCAGTCTTAGCTACCAACTGGTGTCACTGATGTTAACAAGAATGTCCCATATCATGTAATGCTGAAATGATAATAAATTAGATCTTGTGTTAAAAATAACGACACAAGTTGAGATAGGGTGTGGAGCAGAATCATACGTAGAGCATACCCGACCTCAATGCACTTGAATTGGACAAAGAGAACTATCAAGCCAATAGATCTCACCACCATCTCAGCTGGGGGAGACTCATGTGCTTCAAACACCCATACACCATACCAGAGAAAGTGCTATATTTCATGATCATGCAACCACTTCGTACAATTCCACCTCCTGAAACTACCTCAACAGACCACTCAAGAAACATACTGAGACACATTAGCTCGACATCGGAATACCATCTGCATTGTGTTGCACTGCTTGAGGTTGAGGTCTTGCTGAAGACGACAGATCAGCGGAATTGCTGCCACAAAATAACATCTAAACATACGCAGACGATACTCTAAAGCAATTTTAAAAATTGTGTTGACCAACTCCATCTTTTGGGAGTCACGAATGGATTGTTTTCCTGTCTGGAAGTGTCCAAACAATCACTTAACTTTCGAAGTAGACGAGCATCCTTGGAATGCATGGACAGCTACACTCACACCTTCCCTGACAGCAGCTGCTTGCGGAGATGGCATGTACTGCTCCAGAGTGACATAAAGCAGGGATCAGAATTCTGCCTGTCCTGAAGATAAAGCTGCTGGTCCAAAATATGGAAAGAGTGCTCGAAGATAATAACAGCAGCTAGATGGTCAATGATAAGGAGATTCATCATGACGTAGCATCAAAATTCACCAGAAATGAGCTGAACAACACTCTCCAAGGGTGATGAGCCAGAGGACTGACAGATTCGCAACATGAGAAATGTGGACAATCTGCCACCGATTGGACATACCACAGAGAGTAATTTGGACTGTATCACTACACCGTGATCGCTGTTAAGTATTTCCTATTGATGGGTCAGCATGGATGGGGGTCGAAGGAGGATCGACAGACTCACATTCTGCGAACGGTGGGTAACGACTTGGATCAGCATGGCTCCTGCTCGAATGAGGATCGATGGACTCACATCCTGCGAATGGTGGGCAATGACTTGGATCAGCATGGCACCTGCTCAAATGAGGATCGATGGACTCACATACTGCGAATGGTGGGCAACGACTTGGATCAGCATGGCTCCTGCTCGAATGAGGATTGACGGACTCACATTCTGCGAACGGTGGGCAACAACTTGGATCAGCATGGCTCCTGCTCGAATGAGGATTGACGGACTCACTTCCTGCAAACGGTGGGCAACGACTTGGATCAGCATGGCTCTTGCTTGAACAAGGATCGACGGACTCACTCTCTGCGAATGGTGGGCAACGACTTGGATCAGTATGGCTCTTGCTCGAATGAGGATCGAAGGACTCACCAACTGCAAATGGTGACATGCACAAAACCTGTTTTGTACATGAACATGGCAAATATCTGGCTTATAATACCTTTCATAATAGCCTATGGGTCTACCCAGAATTTTCTATGTATCATCCATATTTTATTTGAGTATTCTTGGGCTCAAATCTGCTCAGTACTACTTAACGGTTTAAAATAATACTTATCCTTCTGAAAGATTGCCTTCGAACTTGTAATTTGTCAATTAGTCAGCAGTTTCTCACACCTTCTAGAATTTTCTCACACATTTTCACATATTCTAGGGTATGTTTTGTGTCATGTTCTGACATATTCACATACACGGGTTTTTCATTTTTACGGTACTGAGAGGAAAGTTTGAAAGACTTCAAACTTCATTACATAATCAGTCTCATGTGACTTGGTGGCACATTATGACACACATGCAATACTTCATTATGGCAAATATGCAAGACCAACACTATGGTATTTAACAAGTTAACATCAGACTGTGAGAATCTCAACAAAGTTTGAACACAGCTGAGAGTACAGCATTCAGGCAGTGCAGAGGTAGTGTACATAGCTTTGTAGCACAGGTTAGCATAGCCACAGAGCACAGCCACTAATGTTGATTTGAAAGATTCTGGAATATTCTATCAGACAACACTGGAGTTTGGTGGAACAGTCTGGAAAATTCTATGACATTCTTTGAAACCTTAATAGTAGATTAGTAATCAGTAGCATAGCCACTAGTAGAGTAGTATATAAGGGGCCCATTTTCCCCTCTAATAAAGAGAGCTCCAAGCCAAGTACAGAGAGCCCATTTCCATATTATCTAAGCTTGAGTGTGAATAAGTGAGTGAGGAATAAGAAGAGTGTTCATATAGCTCTTTTTAAACTCTCACCTCCAAGATACTAAGTGACATACTGAGTGAAATATTAAGTTATTTCATTCCACTTTTTGACACTGTTTCCCACGACATACAGAAGCATATTTGAGGCCAACATTGAGCCATACTTTTTACACTAGCTGGTACACGGTTATCAGTCATCTAGTGCAGATATATTCCAGTTCTCTTTTAGACACAGGAAATTGATTCTGTGGGGAGAATATACATATTTTCATCAGCAAGGGAAGACAAATAAGACTAACAGTCAGTCACTAATATTAAGAACTTGGCCCACTTAAGCTTAAGTCTGTCCTGTGTCACACTCATCATATAGTGCTTGAGCAGCAGAGAGTAGGTTTTGAAGCCACATATTAGTTTGGGCTGATCCGTGTTAGAGGCTTAGTTTGATCTCCAATTGGTTTGTGAAGATAGGAAGTATCATTATAGCTCTAAGAATCATTGCATAGTCATACATCTGTATTCGTTGAAGTCATAGCACTGCATCGCACCAGTTATTGACTTTCTTTAGGATCATAGCACTGCATCAAGCCAGTTATTGATTCTGTTCCCCCTTTAGTCACTGTGTACTTCCTTTGAGAACTCAACACACTTTTCCCACGAACAACCACGTTATCGACCATTGGTATTTGTCTGAACCGTTGACCGTGGTAGGATACTGAAAATTGGTGATTTTACTGTTTTCACATCCTAGTAAGACAACGGTGGGCAATGACTTGGATCAGCATGGCTCCTGCTCAAATGAGGATTGACGGACTCACATTCTGCGAACGGTGGGCAATGACTTGGATCAGCATGGCTCCTGCTCAAACGAGGATTGACGGACTCACTTCCTGCGAACGGTGGGCAACAACTTGGATCAGCATGGCTCTTGCTCGAACAAGGATCGACGGACATACTGCCTACAAGCAAACACTCAACATAAATGAGAGCAACCTTTGAACTTTCCAATACTCTTACCCAAATATGAGGAAACCAGGCACCCAAGGTCCCTACTAACTTCTTGTAGCCTTCAGTCATACTCTTTGCAGAGTCAAGATGTTTTGGGAGTGTTCTGGACAATATCAGTTGTAACACCTGCGGCAGGTGAATTAGACCATGAGTAGTTACCTCTCAATTGCATATCTCATGGAGATCTCCAAGTGGGTCTGCTGGGTTGAGACGAATAATTGCTCCAGCATTTCATTGTTCAAAGTTCCAGCCGTGCGTTCAATCAGCGCCCCACAATCTGCATTATCCTCATTCATATCTGATGGATCAACGGTTGTCATGTATCGCAACTCAACTATAAATCAACTTACTAGGAAGGCATACATGACCTTTCGGAGGCCATTGGACACTCTTGAGAAACTTCAATTGTGGTCTGTCTGGAAATGTTTCTTCGGTGCGTTTCGGCGCCAGTTCTCAAGCGTCTTTCAGAGATTTTCCTTCCTTTCTCAGTTGTGAGTATGCTACATCGTAGAGGGCATCGAACTTGGTGAACACTACAATCACTGGAACTGAGCATCGTGATTCTGCGCATCAGTCTAATGTCGACGAGGGTGGGATGCGAAAGCTTACCGCTTCCTGTGTCGCACTGGGAGAAGAATTTGTTTTCGCCTGCAGTGAATGACCTGTGTGCTTCGTCCATTGGGATGCAGTACCTATGTTGAAACCGTGAGATAGCCTATGTCGCGAATGACCGATTGCAATTACCAAATGGCATGGAGTCAATTTGTTAATTTGGTTTCCTTGGAATGGTCAGCGATAAATGCCTTGACCTTCTCAAATTCATCTTTGCTGCCTGCCTCAAACCCATGTGAATCATGAAAAACGAAGCCTGGGTTGCTTCAAAACACCATTTCATTTTTGATATTGTGCATTCCACGCTGAGAGCACATCAGTTCATGTCATCGACTAAGAGCACAACGCACCTCTCTGGATGCCACTAAGACTGCAAGATTGATCTGATGTCAATGTGTCAGTACCATCTTTCTGCCTAGTAGCAATGTGATGGGCCCACCTTTTCCCCAGCGCTGTTGTATATTTCTGGGTTGTCCCGTGTGTTGCAAACTCGCCGTAGGATGGTAGTTTTCCCTGCATTGGCTCTTCCTACAACGAGGATTCGAAAGCAACCGATTTTCTCTCTGATCTTTGAAGTATCCATGGGGGAAGGTGAACTTGAAGGTGACTGACAGAGAAGCAGTGTTGTAGCCTTATACTAGTAATCATTGCAGTGTGTGAACCCGGCAAAATACCCAACCCGAAGCCAGCCTATCTAGAATCAGTGGGCAGTGGGCAATATTACTATTGGTATCATAGCTGTGTACCTTGAGGCAGCTGCATGTAAGGGCATCAGCCATATTTGAAATAGTGTATCACAATCACCACATATCTATCTCGTTATTTGACTAGGTCAAAATCGTAACAAACTCATTGAACGACAGCTTTGGAGTCGTAGTACTACTATGTCACCCTTTCGAACTTCGAACCACTTCGGCCCAAAGCTCTCAAAAACAATGTACATGCATTACCTCACTTATAGCAGAGGTTAAGACCTCTAGCACCGCTTGGTAAGGTATTTTCTGCGGTCAAGCATCTTGTCATTGTGCCCATCGCGCGTCTATTACTGCCGCACACCATGCCCAGCCTGCAGTCACGGTCTTTTGCTGCCTACCAGGCTACCACACCTAACCTCCAACTCAACTTTATCAAAGCTGGTGTTGCCTTGAAGCTTCAAGGCCTCACACTGACTCTGACCCCCGCACCAGAGCGTGACCTCCCCTGCCACTTCCTGCTTTCGCCAGTCGCACTGGGAAAACGACGGAATGCTTATGTAGCCTTATTTCACTTAGTGGATAGCACTGGATGGAATGCAATTTATGGATACAAATAACACTCTCTAAGTAAGAGAGACAACACACAATTGGACAAGACACAAGACAAAAACATGTCCAAAAATAGAGACGTGTCTCTATGCTTTTTAAAGCTCATCCAACTTCAACAAAGGATTTTGAAACAGACAGCGAGTGTTAGGATGATGGTGGTTGATACGGGTGGTGTTCCGGCGCAAGTTCGTATTTTGGAACACCTGCGATGATCATGCTGATAAGATACGAGCAGTACAATCCTCCATACCTGGGGGAGATGCAGTTGAGGCCGGAAACATCAATGTTGAATAACTTGGTGACAGTGTGTCGGCACTGGCAGTAGGATGAGTTTGGCAAAGGCAGGCTTTCGCAAAGAACAATGGTGACCATATGAGAGCATAGGCGCTAAAAGCTCACTCTCAATCACTGACGAAAGACAAAGGCAGTGAAGACGATGGACGCGTAGTGTTTGGTGCGGTAGGGCGCACGCTGCCGCATTGAGAGCTAGATGAGCAAGGATGACGGGTATTCTGGACAAGTAAAGAGATAGGTAATGAACAACCCGAGTTGTAGGTTGAGTTGATTGAGTTTTAGGTGATCCCTTCCATGCAGACGAATCATTGTTGGTGTTGGTGAGTGCCAGAAAGTTGACTTGATGTTTTGAACCACCGCTGTTGCTAATCAGAAGCAAATTTGCAGCTGACGGGGTTTTCGAGGTCTTGTCATTATGTTGATCGCAGAAGTTGAACAGCGCTTGAGAACCCCAGAACAGCTGGGACTCCGGATCACACCACTCCTATGTCTTCTCTACAGGTCCCTGTTCTTTTTTTCAAATACCCCGTGCAAGTGCACATTCGTTAGAGATGGGAATAGAGCAATACCTCACATTGAAATGCGATGGAACACTGGTAAACAGTAAGTGAATCAACGACTATACCTTTGTTACATTGGAGCTTACACTTTGTCAAAGTTCTTGTCATGGTCGTTCTTACTAAATACAATATACTCGTCGATCGCATGGAGTGAACTCTAGATGAAGCCTCTCTCGATGTATTTAGCGACAAAGTTATTGAAGAACTCACCAAGAACAAAGCAGAAGCCGAGGTGCTCTAGTATTCCCCACACTACGATTTCTAGTGTGTACCAATACCCTGACAAGTCCATATGTGCCTCTGAAATGTAATATTGCAGGCGAAGAATGCTATAGGGAGACCCATACCTGCCTGATCCAGATAACTGAAAACTGCGTCAGTCAGCATTCTACGCCCAAAGCTGCGATGATAACCTCCATCGCTCAGTGAATGCATCCTGGGACTGGACTCAATAGGGGTATTAATTAAGTGAGTCTTGCTTGCTTCATTCTTTCTCGGACTTACGCAGTGTCAGGGTTGGCAAGAAAAGTCTGTCCCAGTTTCACGTTCATGATTCAACCTAAATATTCATGTCTTGCAGGATATTGGCAAGCACTTGCGTCATGCCCAACGTTCAAGAACTGCAAGATGTGGGATGGTCTATGTGTGGAACTTCCGCGACCCTCATAAGGTGATGGCTATCTTATTCATTGTCGTTGCATCCGACCTAACGTGATTTGTGTGTAGTACTTGCACAGCCAAGAGTTCAGTGCAATGATGATGAACATGGCCGATAAGATAGAAGTTGGACCGTCAGCTGGTCTTCTATGTTACAGATAAATTTCATCTCATTGAATATTTGCACCAATCACAGCAAGTGCCGTACTTGCTGTATAGGTTTATGATATGTACCAAACATTGTACGCACCACTATGTGAAAAAACATCAGCACTTCTTTATCAGTCACGCAGTGCTTCAGCGCTTCAATCGCATGTTTTGTATGTGATATGTTGTCATACCTGCTTTAATTGCATGACGTGTAACTCCAAGGTTTTGAACAAGACCTACTATACCTGCAGGGGCAACATTATGCCACGATCTTGTCGATCCTAATTTTCGGGCAGCCTGAGATTTGTCAACATTGATTTTTTATGAAGATGAATACTAAATTGGGTGGAGAATGTTAAAGTTATTATGGTGAGCAAAATCATCGAGCTCTGTAAGGAATGTGCACACGGTCGTGAGGTGGGGACACTTTATGACATTGAGGTTTACTGCCGAGGAGTAGTAAGCATGCATGACACGAGTATCTGTGACACCTACTTGCATCATCAGTGATTTGATGAGACCTTGATATTGTAGCTGTGCGAACTGTAGAAGGATATAATTCTGCTCCTGCTAAATATGATCATTCATACTGTTAAAACTTTGAGTTGTAAATACATAGCCATCAAGGCCTGCAAATTCAGAGTAGCATGAGCAGTGCATGACAATGTGATGACATTCCTGCATTGCAGCCGACGAGGGGTGGTAGCATACTGGTGGTGATCATTTTGAACATTGTCTTTTGCTTTGCATTATGACCTCATCCAAGACATTCTCGTGGGAGGTGCCTTTAGCACTCGTCGACAAATGCAGAATAGTGTGGGACTTCATAACAAGGTCGTGCCCTACGGCAATGAAGATCGACATAGGACGACAGTGTACTCACATCATACATATTGGATACCTTCATTTTTCGTCATGTTAGTTTAGAATTAAAAGATCATTTAAGACCTTCCTGTGGGGGGTGCCTTTGGCACTTGTCAACATATGTAGAAGAGCATTACATTTTGTGACAAAAATCTAATATGGTGTCATCGCAGCAGGCAAGGTTCAACAGCACACTCATCTCAATTTCATGGATCGCTCTGATTTTGCCCGATTTATATTTCGATTTAAGATGCTATTCAAGACCTTTTCATATGAAGTGCCCTTTGGGACCAGTCAACAAACCCAGGATAGCATTAGACTCAGCAACAAAATTGTGAATGCCATCATTGTAGCAAGTCAGCACGACCTTTTGGACTGTTTTTAAGCTGGTCAAGCTTTTTTGGGACCTTTCCAAGTGAACTGTTAACAGCAAACTTAAGAATCAAATACATTCACTAGTATCCTACCAGAAAATTGAGATACAAAGAAACAAGAGAACCCAGAGTAAAGTAAGGTCAAATTGTTGCACATATGCCTGAACATCCAGAGGTCATCTGAAAACAAAAAGCTCTAGCACCTACTGAGCTTGAATGCCATGAATTAGAAGTACAGATATTCGTCATGATCTTCTGTGTCCCATTCATCTGCGCCCTCTACTCCTTTGTCTTCGTCATAGTTTGCGTCTTCATCTTCATCTTGGTCTTGGTCCTGATCAGCGTCTTTATCTTCTTCCTCGTCATCATCACATTCCCCCCTTGCTCCATCATCGTCATCATCACCACCATCACCATTACCCATATCTCTTCCATCCTCGTAGGACGGAATACGGCTCTCCCAATCCCCGTCGTAGTCATTCTGGTCTTCCTCTGACATTGGGTCATCCCCGGATCCTTCGTCCGCGCAAGCCTTCATTATCTCCTGCAAGAACTTTGGATGTCCAATTCCATGGTATGTGTACCGCATGAACATGTCTCTGTCCACGAATCTGAGCGGTCCATAGTTTGAGTGAGGACGACAGGATAGGATGCTGTACTTACATGCCAACATAGTAAGCTTCCCAGTCATCTAATTCACTGCACTGATGTGTGAATGACTTTCCATGATGAAGGGAGGTAGTTCCGCAGCCAGAAGCAAAAGCTAGGATCAGGTGTGCACCCTGGATGGCCTGACCAGGGTCCAGAAAACCAAAGGCATCACGGTCAGATTCCTCGACGAATGCAACCTTCAGAAGCCGAGCGCAGCTCATCCCTGATCGATGGTCACTCAAAGGTGCCAACCATCTCACAAAAAGAACCTCAATTTGGTGTTTTTTGACTTGACCTTCAACATTAAGCCATGCATTCATGTGATAGATGCCCAGAACTCAGGCATACCAGTATACATGTTGAGGCTTTGTTTCGCCAGATAATACCATGACATCGCAGTGAGTCCGAGGATTGACAGTGTCATACTCTCGTCTAAGATCGTAAGTCGTGTAATGGACCTGTGGGTTGAATGATGGTAAGCCAGCAAATGTCACAACATGTGTCAAGTACCTGCATAGTTTGCACGGAGTATAGCCTATTGTCTGAAATTATGACCGAATTCCACTCCTCATCTGTGAACGCATGGTCACAGTAGCTGACATCTAACTTTCGAAGTCGATACAGCACATGGTCCTTGAGTTTCGGTACAAATTCCTGTACCTCATGACCAAGATGAACTATGAGAGGATGCCACCACCTACTGCCATAGCTGGATCATCCTCATGATCTCATAGGAATCTGAGAATGTCCAACGGGTTGTTGCAGCTAAGTTTACATATGTAGTGGTGATCTTGAAGTCCTGTAGGCAAGTCGACTGGTGCCCCCTGGCTAGCATATGAACTGCAACCTTCTTCTGCAACTCACTGAAGAACGTGATGATGATACTCATGCCTGGCAAGTTGCGCTGGGGTATCTAGTTTATTGGTCAGTAGATAGAACACTTTTAGCGCTCTATGGGCCAATTCTCCCTGGCCCAAAATCAGATTGAGATGACAAGAAGTAAGTGGCAGAGCACGTACGATTTGTGAAGTGAAGGAGTCTATGGTCCCAAAAAGCTGGATAGACTGTAAATAGTCTCCCATGGCATGAAATTTGTAAGTATTCAAATTAAACTTCTTGGCCTTTCGGCCACCACTTCCTACACCTGAATTATTAGAACCGGTGTAGGGATTCATTTCTGGCTGGGCTTGCAGAGACTGTTTTTACCTTAGTGTTATGTTTGCACTTTTGTAGCTTACATAATCAAGTTACCTTTTCACCAGTTACCAGTATGAGTCTGAGTATTCAGCAAGTTCCTATCATATTTCCTCTTCTCTGAGCCTTGAGCCTGGTCCAGAAACCCTTTAGGGTCGAATAGCAGCTAGGTTCTGCAAGACCCAACATTGTTTAGACTCACCATCTGAATTGTTGTACCTTCACCAGAGTGTTCACAGGCAGCCTTCTCTTTTGGTAACTCTAAGGTGGTGAAAGAAGTGCAGGTAACATCCTGGAACTTGCGCAATTGACTAGAGAGGTGCTTGAAGGTCTTATCCAAAGTGGACAAGGTTGTTTCCGAATGCATCCTTAGTCTGGCAAGGGCATGCCATTGGGAAAACTTGTACAAAAGTGATTGTACGACCACATTGTGGTCCTCCAGGAATAGCCCTTCAAAGACCGGCATAGCGCACTGAGATAGAAGTCAACTAAATATGTGGCAACTGAATCAAGAGGACAAACCTGCAAAATGTCTTCGAAGTCTCTCACTGTGAGCCGTTTCATTTCTGAGGTATTATTGGCGAATTTGCGTATGACCCCATTGCCATAGGACGGGACTTGGCGAAATTTACATTTGATACCATTACTTTTAAATAGGTTGGGAGAATGTCATATAACAAACCTGTCATCAAAAGTTGCAACTAGCCGTTCACCGCCTGGGAGTGCGTAGAGTAGACGTATGAGATAGGTGAACAGCGCTTTCCATGTGCCTAGCTCGATTTCATGCATGAAATCAACGACGAGCATGCGAAAGGTGTCAAATCCCAGGGGTCCGAGTTTTTCCGCAAACACATTCTAGCTCAAAGTCAGGTACTGATGAAAGCAATTGATTCCAAAGGCACTCACCATGGTAGGCACCCATGACCCTTCTCCAAGCGTTGCCTGCACCTTTGAGCCATCAACAGTATGTCCTGATCCATAGATGAATCCACGAGCTCTCGTTACACTATCCAGACAGTAGGTCCTGAGGTTAGATACATGGCCTTGTATGTCCTTAAACAGGCCCATAAGGTCGAATGAGGCTTTTGGTGTGAGACAGCGTGGACATGGACAAGAGCCCATGTCCTTTATTGTCGCTATCAAAACCCTGGAACATTGATTAGTATTTAAACAATGAGACAAAAAAGACAAGCGCACTTTTCTGGATAGTCAGCAGAGTAAGTGAATATGCGGGGAAATACCCTTCTTAATATGCCATCGGGACACTGAAGTACAATCCCATGACGGTATGCTTCAAGGAAGTCGGTATCTAGTAGATGTTTCCAACATGCATGGAACAAGTCCCGCCGACAATGTGTGTGAAGGGCCGCCATACCGCTTTTTGATATCCGAGGTAAGCTGTTTATGACGTCTTTGACACTATCCGGAAGCTAAAATATAGTGTGAGAGATGTACAACGCCGAAGGCTGTTAACCTACTGAAGATAAAAATCCAACCAAATGACATGCACCAGATTTGGGTGCTGAACGCGCATACTTGGTTAAATTACCGAAGTAGAAATAAACGGGCCAAGCCTTGGCTGTTCCGAAGGTCGCCAGATGAGTTGCATCAGAAAAGAACATAAGTCTGGTGATGACGTGTTCGAGTGAGCAGTCGGGTTCCTTTGGCGCCTCTGCAAGTCATCCTGGGCCGCTAACCAGGAATCAGAGGTATAGAGCTCGTCGAATATGCGCTCTTGATGGCCGTCCAGAGGATCTCTCCACAGACGCTTGAAGGGCAGCAGGTGGAACACGTTGGCCTGGATGTCAGCAAATGCAGAACGAATCACTCCTACGAGCAGCCTGTAATGAAATCCTGGAATGTTAAATGTCCTGGATGGCTTGTCCTTGGACTTTGTAGGTATGTCAAGGGTAATACTTGTCTCTAACCAGTCATCCGGAAAGATGACAGTCCCCTTTCCTCCGTTATTGTCCAAAGTGTGCAAGCTCTTCTTGACCGAAAACCCATCCAGGTCCCTCGGATTGAAGTCCTTCGCCTGAATCACGTCTTTAATGAGGCGTGATACTTCAGCCTCTGATTTATGATGACTGCCGGTGTTCATCCACACCATAAGGCGGTAAACAGTCATGTTAGGGAAGGGATGTGGTGGTGCGGGAGATGATTCGGGCTCTAAGGCATTGTCAGTTCTTGGACTCGAAGTAGCCAGTAACGAAGAAGAGATGTATTTATCAGGCTCAAATGAGGGACACCTAGGATATTGCCGACAGAGTCCAATTGTGTTGAAAGCGGTTTGAAGAGAATCATGCAGAGTTAAAAGGACTCTTCGAATCCTGCTGCAAGGAGCACTCTGAGTCTCAGAAAACAGACCATTTTTCCCCAAAGAATCTGAGAGGTTGGTATCTTCATCAGGGGGTAGAAGATTGTGGAAATCTCTTGGGACTGGCCTGAGCTTGCGTTGCAAAGGGCGTTGACCTGTGACTGCTAGTGATTGATGAGTGCTATGATGATAGATACAAAGTGACAGGAAGGTACACACCTGGGGCATCATGGTCTCGCTCATCAGTATCCTCCATTGCAACATCCAAGACGTCAGAGTCGAAGATCAATGAGTAAGTTGCCGTACTGACATGAGCAGTGTTGGCTGGGTTGGTAGGCTGATGTAGGGTGCCAAACACCCTTTGTTTGCAATGAGCTATAGGTTTCAAACAACCGGCGTTCTTGGTAAATCGGATTGGTCTGAGCTGCTACGGGTTGGAGGAGAGTGAGTGATGTAAGTGTGTTGTAGCGACCTACGAGATTAGTGACTTACCCTACTAGGAGCACCACTACTGTGACTAGTCATGAGTTGTAAGGACCTTTGCAAAGTTTGAGCGGATTCCTGTGCCCGGTTTCGCCTTCTCTCGGTAGCTAATGTGCTTTCCTTGCGGTAATGCTTGCAGATAGAACAATGCCTGCTAAGTCCACAAAAATCTGTATCTCTCTCCCAAGAACAACGCGGTGCACTGCAGAACACCATTGACAGGATGAAAATAACAAACAGAATCCAAGATGATCGTGAGAGACGCATTACCAGTTGTGATCATAAGAGTAGTAGTACTACCTATTCAATTCGTATAAACAAGCTTACTGTTATGTCTCCTTGTTGGGCATTGCCATATATATATATATCATCATAGCACTTGCTCGTACGAAGCCATACCATACTTGTGTATGCAGCCAGTTTGCTATGAGGCCTCAAGAAAACTTGAAAGGGATAAGACACAAGCAAAACTTGAATTTTCAAGTCCAGGACGACGAGATATAAATGATGCTGTACTTTAGGTGACATCATACAAGATAAGCGAGTTGGTAAAATAAAATAAGCTAGGAAGTCACAGAAAGATGCAGCCTCATCAAATCACCCCTATGCCACCCACCCTACAGGTTTATATTCCGGCATTAGACAACTTGCCTTCGTAACTCTCTGCGCCCATGCATCTTCCTTGCACTTCAAGAGTAACAGGAGTTGAGTGTACTGGCAGACACGAGTCCGCGCTGCAAGGTAGCTTGAATACACACTGTCAATGCTTAATTTGGTAAATAGGGTATCCTGCTCATCGTCTTCTATGTTGATTCCGACAAGTGCCATCTGAAACAGACTCAGTGCTCACTGCTAAGCAAAACCATGGGATTCTTGTACCATATATGTCTGCTTCTCTCGTTTTTGCTCAGCACTTTCAATGTTTGAAATTTGAATATCAACTTTGGGGCAGTCGTTTATGCTGACGTGAAGAAAGTCTTGGGCGCTTTGTGATAATGATGGCATTGATGATGGCATTTTGATAAGTTTAAGTAGAAACATTTCAATCAAGATCTATTTAAATATTTAAATGAGATTTTGATTGGAGCATTCGGTGTTCTAAATTTCCACTTACAATACAAATTGATACTGTAAATTACTGCTACTGCTGTCCGGGGTCGTGTCCTTCTCAGCTGGGTGTTGCGTGACATAGTAACGATGGCAGCTTGCATAAGCAGATTTTCTTTTCTGCCCTTTGTAAGGGTCCAAAAACAATACTCTGGGGGGACGAGTGAGGATGGTGTTTAAATCAATCCGATTTCGGGTCTGCGCAGGGCCAGAGTGTGCTGCATTTGCCAATACACGAGGGAAGACAATTTCATATAATGAATGAGTGGAAAAGGAACCAATCTGCGAAGCACTAGTAAAGTCTGGGCATGAGGAGGAATTCACTGTCAAGACTAGCAGCAATCACCTTGGTGGATTGAAAGTGTATCTTCTCTGCAGGCGTGAAGCAATTCATCCGAAGAAGATAACTTGCTCAAGATAGATTGATGCTGGGTGTAGGTAGTGCCCTGCAACTGTGTGTCCTTCAGTAAAAATTCAATTGGAGTATTGAAACTGGCTAAGTCACCGCTCAACAAAATATGATGCTTGGGATCCCA
Organism: Suillus discolor; assembly: GCF_016758755.1. Lineage (NCBI taxonomy): Eukaryota > Fungi > Basidiomycota > Agaricomycetes > Boletales > Suillaceae > Suillus > Suillus discolor. The sequence continues at coordinate 108,556 of NW_024541313.1, forward strand.
TCTCGATCCAAGCATCTACCTGTGAGATGCGAGAGGTGCTTACACAGGACATCAACAGTTGGGGTAAAAAGGACAGGCTGACGGGAACGCAAAGAGAAATAAGTTGCATCCAAGGTCGAAGTGTCTCCTGCGGGAACAAGTCAGCCAAGAACAGTAGAACCAATGGACACCTTTGGCGAAGACAAGGGTATGGTGCGCGCTAGTTGGGTGAGATCATCTAGAAAGGACAAGAAACCCTGCAGCACGTCAGGGCGATCCCAAATGGTGATGTGCTGTGTATCCATAGCCATCAGGTGAAGAGAAGAATTGTAATCATTCTGATAGTCCTTGTTCAGCTTTTCTTGAAGGTGACTAGTGTGTAATCACCTCACCTTGATTTCGAAATCAGAAATGAAGTTGGTTCTACTCAAGCCAACACAAACGACACTCCAAAGGAGTTTTGTGTCAGGAAAGCCTAAAGCAGACTGTTCGACATGAACATGAGCACACTGTTGGCTCCTACCACGCTGCCGTGACGATCCCAGAGCGAAAGCTGGTCACCTCAAGACTGTGATCGGCATTATCTGCGAAAGTACTACGGCCACTGAGTTCCGTTAATGAGCCTGAGACATGCGCGAGGAATATCAAAGCTTGAAAGAGGAAGAGAGAGATGCTGGAAATGACAGTGTTGTGCTAGGTAATGATAGAAGCGAAGTGGCAGCTCCCTGGAACTCGACCAGAGAAATACAAATTTCATTGAGCTCAACTTCAAAACCTCGGCATGAAAAACTTCGAGGATTGAAGCCAAAAGCAAATGGCCAGATGGTGAATGAATGTGATGGAGAGCCTGAGCTTCAAGTTTCTAACAAACGTGTCAATGAAACAACTTGAAGAGCATCATGATAGCTTGAGCATTTACCTCGGACAAGTAGAACAAGGGTGCTCGGCAAGTGATAGGGATTAAAAGCACTGCATCTCCCTATAAGATACTACAGGCGATAGGCCTGGTGGGTAGTATGATAATCTGTTCAGGCTGCGGTAGTCGCAGGATCTAAGTGTGAAAAAATTGAGACTCAGAGCTGTGCCAAATGGTGCAAAGTTTGAGTGGGAAAGCAGTCGGTGGATTGAGAAGAAATAGCTGTCATATGTATCAGGAGATGCGAATCAGCAACATATGGTAAGGTTCATCATACTGTCTGAGATCTGAGACAGTCTAAAAGTCAACTTCAAAACGGTGTGGGAAAATAGCACTCACAGTGCCCAGTAAACGTGGACCGCTTCCGGTGAGAGCATTCAACATCATCATCATGAAGCACGAAGTTCAAGTTCAACTTGCTCCAGTACCTCACCTAACAAGCCTTTGACAACGCTGCTGAGCTTGACGTGAATCGCACCTGCCGCAGCATTTGACAGCGTCCAAGGACCAGTGTTGACTCCGTGACATACTAGCCTTATGATCATGATGTCCCTCCCACCTCACTTAATACATTCTTTACCCCTCCAAGCCATTCCCTGACGTTTCTACTTCCTGTATTATTCTTAGTCATACTTGCGGCCATGCCTTGTCATGTAGCCCAGATTTTGTGAAACTGGTTCAACCATGATCAACCCTGTGTGAATCCTGTGCGCCAGTCAATCACTGCCAGTGAGTACACCATGTCAGTGGCTGCTAACATCAAGTCAGCTCCAGGCGTACCCAATCCATCTCGCTTGTCATGCATCACATCATGATGTCCTCCAGCTGCTAGAGCCCATTTGGCAGGTAAGCAGGGTCTGTTCAGTCACAGTGACCTCAGAAGTCCAGAACAATTTCAAGATATAGAGCTTATCATTATTGAATTTAAATAGGGTGCTGCAAGGTTCAGACTGGCAAAAATAATATGTAATCTATACTGCCGACTCGTGCTAGGCAGGTATAAATGTCCTCAAGGCATTCAATGCACTAGCAGTATGGTGTTTATCTTAACAGTTCATTTAGATCACTGTTACCACCTGGACCTTGAGGCCTTCCAAGTAATTCTAGCTGTATTCGAGTTGGAGCCATGCCTGCAGGTAAGTTTTTCCAGATAATTTTATACCAGATGATCAACCTGCACCGCTTCAACTAGAGCGCGCCCACCTTCAACAGGTTTATGGCTCAGTGGATATGCCCTTTATCGAAATTGCACCTTTAAAAGCATCAAGTCAATTGAAGATCCAGAGGAAGAAGAGACAAGAATACAGCAAGGGCGCCTACATGAGCAACTCAGACGACACTAGCTCTTTTCTTCATTACAAGCCGCCCACACTGCCCCCAAACTCCACCCAACCGTTCTTTCTGCCGCAACCATCTGACTCACTACCAAAACTTCCCCAATTACCACCACCACCACCACCACCAGCATCTCCATTGCCACCTCCATTGCCACCAATGTCGCTTGAAGTTCTGCCAACGCCTATATCACTTCCAGAATCTCTTGAAGTCCTGCTCACACCATTATTCATGCCACCATCTCCAGTCATGCATACCATAACTGCCTCAGCCTTGGTGTCTGTGTCAGATGCAAGTCGCCGTGACTATGGTCAAGTCATCCATAACGTAGAGTCGGAGGATGAGTCGGTAGTAAAGGAGGGACTTGAAGTTGATGCAAAGTGGGATGTCACCCACGAGCACCTTTGGGCCAATTGGACTAGTTGCCTAGATGATTAGCTGCTCATTCACTACAGCTACTAGTACTGCATCTGAGAGTCACCAAAAGCTAGGGAACATGCTAGTTACGCCGGACTCTTCTCAGAGCTTTCACTGATGCATGTTCAAAAGCTTTGACACGTCCAAATTAGGGAAGTCTAGTCTTGGTTTCATTGGCTGTGATTTAGTCATGTGACCGCTTGTGAGGTCAATGTAAATGCACTTACTTCACGTGATTGTAACTGAGTGTAACACTGCACAGTGCAAATACGCGAGTAGTTGCTGATATGACAAATGTTATACTTCATTTCTTCAATTCTAATTGACAGAAAATGTACTACCAATGTAACTGAGTAGCCTCCTGACCAATAGATCTTACAATTTTTGTCTTAGTCCACACTGGTCAGGTGATCAACCTAGGTGACTGGCATTTGCCGATTTCCGAACGATCAATATCATTTAGTTATCTCTTCCGTAGCTTCCATGCCTGACCTCACCGCGCCACACCCAAACCAAACACTCAGCATTCATCCCTTAGCATCTCATATCATGCCTATTGCAGTTGCTCGAGCTGACAAGACCTCTTATTATAGCTCTTTTGGTACAAATTCGTCCAAGCACTACAAGACTAGCACCACATCAAAGGCAACACCTGTGCTCACTGAATGGGAACCCAAGCCCAATTCAACCAAACCAGCACCTGTACTTCCACCTCCATCCATGAAAAATGGGGCTCGTAACGTTACATGCATCAGAAGACCCCTACCCTCGGAGGAGGGCATACAAGATAAAAATTCAGTCGAAGATATTCCTGACAATAGCGCGCGCCCATTGTGTGATGATGTTCTTCGCCAGTCCTTCCATTCTGACCTCCTTACTCCAAGTATGTTCCATGATAAGTGAGGTGTTTGGGGTTATGTTCTGATTAGATTGAAGCTGCAAGGGAAGTCTTGAGATATTTAATTCTACCATCTCATAGTCAAAGCCTCATGGTAAGTTATCCAGTGAGCCCGGCGCTAATGTGCTTACCAAATACGATAGGAATTTCCTGGCGTAGGACTGCGAGAATTCAAATTGATCGAACATGCGGTAGGGGAGACGGGCCGAATCTCGAGGAAACCCAGGTGAGTTGAACAATTGTCTGTTTTGAGTAATGCTAAATCGGACAGGCTTTCTTACGACTACAACAAACGCCTACTCATCGTCGACATGCCCAGTATCCTCCACAAGAGGTTCTTTGATCATTTGAAGGACGCCATGGCTGCCTACTTTCTTTTCCTACCCTACGATCGCGAGCTCATCTCCCCATTCCTCTCCATGAACTATTCACTGAAGCTGAGAGATCAAGTAGTCACACCTGATCTGACCATGACCATCACTGCGGTGGAGAACGCTCCAAAGTAGTCCTCGTTCCATGTGTAGGTGAATGCGCCTTATCTGAGAACAGGGCGCATGTCTTCACCAAAGTGGAGGATGAAATTATTGCGCATCCAGAAGCCGTATTAGCAATCATAGTCATTATCCGCGAAGCGATCAACTACCAGTGTCCTAAGGACATCTCAACCGCATCAATTTCACTCCGTAATGGTCGCAACAACCCCAAACCACTTCCTCTCACCGATTTCCTTGCCTTACGTTCTATGCCACGAGGGTTCAACCAGCCAATCAGGATCGCTGATCACGACTGGGCTTATTTGGCTTCTGTAGAATATTTTATGTGGGTGAAAGGTGTTAACCAGGCTCGAATCGACGTGCACAACACTAATCCGCAGTTCATGGCCCACAGCGTAAGTTATTGCGATCATCATTGTGGTGTCGAATCCAACTGACAAAACATTATGCAGATGTTGGGGTCTGTCTTGCAGATGGACGCCATAAGTGCTATGCTTCAAAGGGGGATGGATAAGGTTAGGGACATGATGGCCCGTTTCTCAAGAACTCTCAATATTGCCGGGGATTTCTCCACATTGGAAGAAGCTGAGGTTAGGTTGCCCCTGAACTGGAGCATTAGCGCAAAGTTCGCCCTCACCGCGGCTGATCTTACCGCTCATGAGCGCTATGAATCCTGGCATGACGTGCGATTCAAAGGTGCCAAACGCACGAAGCAGAACCACAATCCACCTTATAGTCCTTCGGAGTCAGATCATGATGGTGGCTCATCGGAGTCAGCTACTCCTCCTCCTCCTCGTACATGCTCCCGCCGCACTTCTCGTACTCTTTGCAAGTGTGTGAGCACTTCCCAGCCTCCCCCGCGCAAATCGAGGAGAACTAAGGGAAAAGCTCGGAATACTGATGTATGACTCAGAAGTTAGCACCTTGATTGACATCATTTCCGGCAAATTTTTGAGAACACCGAGTGGGCATGGTTGAAATTTTCATGTGTACTATTACGTTTCTCGCTTGGTTGTTATGTGGTATTCCGTTGCACCTGCAGATACCATCAATTACTAGTTGTACTACTACTGGCTCACTGTTAGATTACCACATGCAATGAACTGTAACTTTATGAATGAAGAATGAGCGTCAGCTTTACATACGTCTTAAGTCTGACTGGCCGCATCCGTTTTTCATTCAAAATTTTATCCAACTATGACCTTTAAATTAGCAACTGGGGCTGGATACCTCCAAAGTCTAAAACAACATCGGAATATTTCAAGCGTCTGTAGGGTCCTGGAGAAAAAATTAACTACGGTGAGTACTCATGTTGGGTGACACATACTCTTGCTCCAGCATGTGGGAGGCATGATGCGGTTGCCTGTGGACGTGAGCTGCTGGGTCCAAGTAGGTTAATTAGACTGGCTTACATCTCTTCGACCTTCTGGATAGTGACTAGTCCTGCCACGTTTTCATCACCGGTGGATGTGACAGTGCTGATGTTGTGCAGTTTGGGAGTGTGCAAACATCTAGTTCATAGGGTACATCCAAGTTGCGAACTCTGCCAAAGGCCGTGAGTTTGAGTCAACATGTGGATGAGGCGAAAATACATACAATTTATGCAAGGATAATGGAAAAGACAGAGGCTCAGGCATATGGTTCTATGATGATGGGACCTTGCCAGAGAGACTTGGGAGTCACCCATTTACTATCATAGCAGGAGGTTCATTTTCTTAAAGACAGACCGAGTTGACGAGCGAGTGAACTGACCGAGACATTCATGAAATTAATATGATAGTAATATAAATTTAGTAAGATGCTGTGTCACGAGTCTCAGGACTGTGTGGGAACGACTTTGAAGTTGAGTTGGCGGCAATCTGAGTAGACTCTGGACCTGTTCAACCTCATGCCACTCACCCCATCGCTATCATTGCCTAATCTGACGAGACTAGGTCTCAAGGCAACTGAGATTCTTTGGAACCTTGTCCACTTTGTGGAGCCAGAAGCTGGTAATTAATAGTTGTCAGATATTACTTGTTGATGTCCTTTTGATGTGTTATCTAGCGTGCGCGTGTTGTGTGGCGTACATGTGACATATTTGTATGCTGTCTGAACTCTATTTTGAGCCGCTGTACCTCATTACCAGTTCGGCTCACGCCCTGGCACTGCACCTGCAGAGGAGAAGTGTTCTGCCGGTCAGTGCAACACGTTCATTAATGTTAGCGTATGTTGAGCTGTGAACTTTCCCATGGATGCAAGTGAACTGAATGCGTTCAGTTCCAGAAGTCCTGCCCGCAGTGTTCTGCCGGTCAGTGCACGTTCATTAAAGTTAGTGTACGTTGAGCTGTGAACTTTCCCATGGATGCAAGTGAACTGAACGTGTTCAGTTCCAGAAGTCCTGCCTGTAGTGTTATGCCGGTCAGTGCACATTCATTAAAGGAGGGTGCCCTGTTACTGTTCCGATGTAGATCGGCTCCCAGAAGCTTCAAGGTGACGTTCTTTAGTTATCCATGGACTCCAGCAACTCCTCCCAAAGTATTCCTAAGCCGAGTAAATCTTAGTAAGTCTCTCGGTTGCGGTCTTATCTTCCATATTGTCATCCCTTCATCAGATACGTGCTAGCCAGGTTTCCTCGAGGCTTGTTGTTCTCGTCGCTGATCCCGTTTTGCTCAATGATCGCAAGCATTCAGTCTTGCCGGACGCTGAAGACGGGCTTGAAGAGCTTTGCAAGAGCTTTGTTGGTGAAATTGACCCACCTGAAAGTGAGTGGCTTAATTTCATTTGTGAATTTATCTTCAACCTCACATCGTCTTAACAATTCAACAGCTGGACCAACTGTCTTAATGACAATGAACATCACTTTATTTCACCTTCTCATCGACACGATTCTGCACAGTACACAGATATCTTCTTGGATTCTTTCGCATCCGTCTTCTGGCTCAAGAAGCGCGGTCTCATACCTGGTCTTGCATTCTCCAACGAGCTCATCAGTCATGATGAAGGTATGCAAACCGATTTTGCTTGCTCTTCATTACGCCATCTTATGCTGACCGTTTCTCTAGATGCTCTTCCTGTTGGCCTCATTGGCATAAATGCCAAGCTCATGTGCCAGTACATTGAGTTTGTCGCAGACTGTTTGTTGGTGTCGTTAGGCAACGATAAGGTGCACAATGCCACAAATGGTTACTGTGGCACTCCTGGTTCAGCATTAAAACTGTCGCAGCGAGGTAGCGCTGTTCGTAATGTTCCATCTTATCGTCGTCAAGTTCCAGGTAAGCCTTTGAAAAAACTTTAAATATTGTTAATACATTACAGGTACTAATTCTATCATTTTAGCTGTGAATATGCGTCAACAATGAATCACCCACTATCTCCGCAGACAGCCTGGCCCTCTCGTCAATGAGCTCGCAAGTCTGGCACTGACTGAACAGAAAGTACTGCATTCGCTGGCTGACGGCAATGGTATCACCAAGTACGAGCATATTGGATTATTAGAACTATGTGAAGGCTGTCAGAGAATGTTTGCAGCCAGCGCATTGCGGGCGCACATCCTCACCTGCCCGCAGAGTTGAAGCTTATATAGTCTCTGGTATGGTTTCCTAATTTTTTACCTTAGTACATGTCAAACACCGGTGACCGAGTCCTGGTATGTTATATAATTTGATGCTTGCACGTACCTTGTCTGTGAAAGCTTCTGGGAGCCGATCTATGTCGGAACAGTAACAGGGCACTCATCACTCGTCCTGCCTCAGTATTACCCTCGGATAAACCTTTTGTAGGTTATCTGAGGATTAAGTGTGCGACGCATTTTTTATGGTATCTATTTACTACAATGTGTACGTTTTGTTTTTTTACAGGCCGTTCGTCTCCGCTGTTCAATTCAACAGAGCCGACTTGAGGCGTAGCGACCTTTTCAGAACCTTCAAGTTTGATGGTATCTATTATTTTATGTAAGTTTTAGAAGCTAACCATTATGAACGACTCTATCCGAAGAGCCGGAACAGACTCCAGAGCAGAATCCAAACTCACAAATATTACCCTGGTATTCTTGCAGCTCACTGAATCTACACAATTGCTCCATTTGTACCTCAGGTAAACTCAGCTTGAGTTCATATTTTACCAGTTTCTGATGAGCCTTGTTTCATTGATCAGAGATATTGGAGTGACACATTGTTGGTATCATTGTGAGTGCCCAGTCACGGTGTTCACCATAAATCATTGTTGTTTGATTCACCTTTAAGTATTCTGTGTCATACGTAGCTCAAGCCCTCGCAACCGTACAATGGAACCGACTTTCTTATCATGTTGGCCAAAAGCCAGTGATTTTGACTTGTCTATTTGTTATATCGGCCTATTTGAACTTCCAAAGACCTTCGGGGGCTTGATACTGAGGTTTGTGCATCATACTCTGATTGAAAGTTTTTTTTGATTGTTTAGTCATGTATTGTGTGGAGTGCTGAATGGCAACAGCGGTCATGGATGACCAGAAATACGGTCGCCAAGTGGGGTCCCACATGTTTTGTGCACCCCGTTCTTACGTACTTCGCTGCATCGATACGGTGAGTCAAACAGAACTTACTTCCACTTAATTTGATCGATGTATACTAGAATACAAACTTGAACTATTGGCAATGGGCTGGTATGTTAGGTAGTTGTTTGATTGTCGAGAGTAGTTGACACCGTTGGCAGATGTCTTTAGTCAATCGCTAGTTCTTTGGCCATTTCGACCTGTTGTCTGCTATGATCATTGGTGTCATACGACCCTTCTTCAAGTCAATTGAGCAATCTGGGCACACTAGTACATTATGTACTACATTTTGAGAGGCAAAACTTGCTTAGACACAAATTGTAGTTGCACTCCCCGTCATATCCACATTAGGCATTGCCCTATAAGTTTCAATGTTTAGCGAGTGGGTATATAATGGTCTAGGTAAGTTTTCCGAGTCTCTCAGTTCCCTCCATATTTTTTTTCATTACCTTCACCATTGCTCACTTGTTGCTCTTTATTTTTCACTTCACACATGTTGACCTCCCTCACATCTACCATGTCTGTGTCAGGGGCTGACAATCAGGTTGGGTCGCAAGCCCTCTCACTTCCAGACCTTTCTGGGGTAGTCCCTACCTCTACAGAAGCAAGAGCAAAGTGTCGCATCGCTGCATTGGAAGAGGAGCTGGAAAGCATGAGGCAAGAGAGAGGAATCAAGCAGAGGTTTGATATGTACCACTTTGCTTGCTCCGTGCTTGTTGCTTACTGATCCTAACAGAAAGACAACTTACTATGTTGCTCAAGGTAGAGCGATTCATCGGATGGTCATGCTCTATACCAGCTTGGAAGACTTGATCGCCGAGAATGATTGCAGATACGAGGAGGGGAGCCCAGAGGATAATACCACAGAGTACGCCATTTGCCTTTCTGTTTTATACTTCATAGCTCATTTCTATTGTTCAGACAAGATCGCCTGCAGTGTGGGTACATTGTACTCGCGCAGGTTCTGCCATGGCTACATGCAAAACTTGGACAACTTGATATCGACGAATGTCAAGATATGCTGAAACAGGTATGTATTCTCAGTTCCAAAGCTTTCTGCCCTGCATACTGATGACACTAGCTCAAAAGAGGAGCGGATGCGGCCCGTGGTGATGATACATCCACTCTCAAAGACCTCGTCGCTTCCTGGGTCAATCAAGATTTTCGACCATCTTCTCTACTGAAGTCCGATGACAAGCAGATGCGCGGCTTTGTACACAACATTTGTGGGAAGTTACTCTGCCCTTTGGAGTGGGACTGGGGTGATAATAGGTGAGTGTCGGCCTTTGTCAGCTATTAGATGACCCTGATGATTTGACAGGGTGAAAGCTGGGATCCGTGACAGAATGGTAGATTACATTGTATCGGAAAACTCTTGGCCACTATTTGTGTACGAGAAATACATGGTCAACTATGGCAACCTCGAGCAAGGCCTCTTCAAGTCCAAGATTCTGGTTCAAGTGAGTTGCCTGGGCAATAGTGGTGACCATACTGATGATTACCGGGTTAGGCTTTCAAGGCTATATTCACATCTCCCTCTTCCGCAAGAGAGGCTGACGGTGACGGTGACGGAGCTGACATCCTCAAAAACAACAGGCGTGCCCGGTGACAATTAAATCAGGCCAAGGTTAAAACTTGTGTGGCCTCCATTATCAACATGAGGAAGGTCACTTCTCGCTCCATCGCCTACGTCATGTGCCAAGTAAGTAGAGATCGTTACCCACCATCCAAACCTGACATGCAATCCTTTATGGCAGGTTCGTTTCGCGCTGTCCAACATCTCATCTTGGCGCACCATTGATGGTGACTTTGACTATGAAGCATTCTGGAACAACGTGGTAGACTTTTTCAAAGATGTCCCAGGACCTGTCGCACAATGTAGGGTGAACCAACTTCTCGAATGGTGGTCCAGGTATATTCTGCCTTGAGGCGTACATAAGAGATATCTGACATTATTATTTAGGAAGGTTTTTGGAAACAACCATCGTCAGGACCTAACACCAGAAGTCATATCTCATATGTCTGTTACTGCACTCGCCCAACAGAGAAAGGAGCTGGAGGATGCTATTTTCGACTCGGAATAATTCAATCTTTGTTTTACCTTCTGCCATTGTAGTATATACCTCGTACAATAATAATGCAATTATAATGTCACATTCCACCGCTCGAAATATTGACTGAGAAGTGTTCAGCATGCCATCTACTATCAAACTTGCTCTTCGTTCCAATCCAGCCAAATTATAGGGACCATACTATGTAACCGACTGTATCTATGATGGTGACAACTAACATGCAAAGTTCGACTAGTAAAAACTACCTGGTGGATGAAATCATCCGCAATCTCCAAGTCAACAGCATCAGTTGACAGTTCCAAACTGTCAGGGCACATTGGTTCCGTCATGGAGCTGTAGCGGACATAGGAAATCAAAATACATTTAATGGACAATAGAGTTAACCTACGAAGTTCCTCTTATGATGATGATCTGTTCTCCTCATGAAAATTTACCACTCGTCCATGACACCGACAGCATGAGTAAAGGCTGAGAATGACTTGCCAAATGAGCCATTAGCAATACCTCACTGACTCCCTGCAAAACCACCATCTTGTTATTCAGGTTCGGAGGGACAAATTATTATTGTACACACAATTTGTTGCGACGTGTGTATTGGTGGAACAGAGGAATATTTTTTATTGCTATTATTAGTCTGTGCTGAGGCTGATCAGAATAAACCGACTTGCCCTGGGAAGGCAATTCCAGCACCATGGGCCTTCGAGTCGATTGCTGGCAGGCTTCCTGGCAAAAGATCTTCCTGTTCCTGTTTAGGGTTGGCGCGAACTTGACAGTCTTGGGCTTAAGGTTTAGCATCTGCTGTGTCTTCGAGACGGGCTTGTGTCATATCAATCATATGATGTATGTAAAAGTGTTGCAGTAGCGCATTGGCATCTGTTTCACAACCAATTTGCTAAAATTTTGAGATTAGATGTAGTGTCTCATATCGAAAATGCACTCTATAGTTGCTCTAACGCGCGACATCTTGAATGACCTTCCAATGCTGATCACTGAATCACATATATTCAAACTAAGAATCTTCTCTGGTAACTGTCATATTAAGTGACATGTATTTTGATGTACTAATACCTTCCGCTGTTCCTGCACCCGCCAAATGCACCAGTTGAATTGAAACTTGTGGAATGCTGTTTTGATGGGGGACATGTGACTTTCGTAATTTATAGTGGAAGATTCGGCAGCATGGCAATATTTTGTTCAATTCAACAATCCATAACCACTAGCTTAGTAAGATTAACCCACGTCCTCACTGTGAAAATCGGACATCACCGGTAATAGTATCTGGTATTATACGTTGACTGCTCTCTTGAAAGCAGCACCGGAAGTGCATCATTCACCATATACTGTATAGACACGCACTTAGGTTTGGCCCTATTTAGGTGTGACCAAATGAGCATTAGGTTTGAAGGTTCGCAGGGGGGGTGTGACGTGTGACATGCTGTGATTAGGTTCGTTTGGTAAGCAACCAACATTAGGCAGACACTATCCTTTGTATACATGTGCAGTGCTACGTGCTGATCCTCATGCTCAACCTGGAAGTGCTCGCTCTACAAACATTGTCTCTAATTTTATTTCTGCCTGGCAACACAATATCTTCTGATCCTAGTGATATTTCTATGGATACCGTTCTGGAGCACATCACATTGGGTGAAGCATCTGTCCCTCATGGCTATAGCGCTGATGAATCAGGTAATTTGCTGCTAGACAACGAGTTGGAGAGCTATGAGCAAGTGGTGGATGGCATGGAGCTTCAATCCATGGTGAATGGGTCTGAGGAGGTTGAGGCTGAGGGCCGTGGTAAGCGCAGACGTGTCGCAAACACTCATCAGGAAATTGGCCATGAGATGATTTGAATAGATATTTCTGGCAAAATCAAACCAAATATTGACATATTATATCCAAATACATAGTATTCTATAAGCACCAGCACAATGGTGCTGGATGACAAGCGATTGCAAGAAAACTCTAATATTGATGAAGACATGTATGCCTCGTACATATGATACTTTGTAGATAAATTATTGAAACAGGTCCAGCATCACGTCATAAAAATGGCCACCTGCTGCATTAAACTCACTTGATGATGGCTGTTTGCAATGAGTTCCCCCAGTCTTTAGAACATCGTTCTGAACACTGAATTTATTATTATAAAGTCATCGTGCCAATATAACTCATGCTGCCGCGGCCGTCAAACGTCAATGCGTCAAATTCCATTGTAGTGTTACGTTGTACAACAGAAAAAATGTACAGATGATTAAAACACGTAGCAGTAGTACACGAGAAAAGAAACAATTTGTACGAAACATGATTAAAACAACATGATGACTTAGTGGCGTCTCCTTCTCTTGGAGCTTGCAGGTGGAACGTACTCAGCATCATTGACCTCATCGACAGTACATTTCAGGAGATTCTCGTGCCACTTACGATACCTCCTGAACCCCATTTGCTTGGCGGCTGTCTCAAAACCGTCCATGCAAGTGCCCCAATTGATCACTGTGTTTGGAACGGCCCATTTCTTTAGAGGTTTGATTAAGGCGCTGGAAAGACCATGTCAATTTCTAAAACTATTGACAGATGGATAGTACTTACGTGAGAGGGTCGTTACTGCCCGGAGGATGCTCCCCCTCCAGATGCTGGACCGTTGAGTCACGAATTCTTCCAAGGGTGCGCTTGAGTAAACGCTGGACATTTTCAAGGCCAGCAGCGTCTTGTTGCGGGAAGAGCACCTGCCAGTGTCACGTTAAAATAAGTCAGAATTGTACTCATATGCTACGTACCGCGGTTGCATAATATTGTGCACCATGGTTGGTGATTTTCAGCTGCCTGTTAGGGGGACGGAGCCATGTCGTAACAGTTACTTTGAGGGGATGCAGCCAGGTATGCGAGAAAGACACGATTCCGCTACCACTTGCACTCCCACCAACCTCTCTAATGCGCACAACCTTCTTCCTATCCAACTCCTGCTCGAGAGCCCACTCGTCGCTTGGCAATATGGATGGTTCTGCCTCAGTGATGTGGAAGTGCATGGCTCCCTCGATGTGGGGGTTCTTATTAGCAGCGAGTTGCATCTTGGCCTCCACCGCTTCGGAAGTTTGAGAGAATGACACCTTGAAAAGCCATAGCGGATGAAATTCCGCATCCCTCGTCTCACGTTGAATGAGCATGTCGGGGATGCCGAGATTGCGTTTGTCTTCATCGTCCTCGTTGTCTTTGCCCTTTTCGACCATCGTGTTTATATGAATGCGGAGGGCGGTACTGAGTCCTGATGGAAGGGGTAATGATGATATGATGTTGCCCATTGTGGTGCACAGGGGCACCGAAATAGATTCGTGGATTGGGGTCGGCAGATTGACGAGTAGTTGTTGGAGACAAGGGATGTATGATGGTCTGAGGAGAACGCTCCGTCAGATCAGATGAGAGAAAGAGAGAAAGCTTACTTGCGAATCAGATTGTCATCAGATTCAATTGCATCTAAAATATAATGATAATCACTCTCTGAGACGTCTGAAAACACCTGGTAGCACGGCAATCAGCCTGAGAAAGATAAGAATAATGATGGCTTCTCATACCTCATGTTCAGGGCCCCTCGCCACCCTTCTGAATGGCGGCGATAACGTGCTGGCGGAAATCTGTACACCTCAGGAAAAACTCCCATGCCACTTCAATCAGACGTGACTCACCATCCTTTGAGTCGAACACCGGTGGCTTCAGAGGCTTTGACTTTAACAAGAGGTGAAGTTTCAGCTCCAGGCTTGAGACTGACTCTGAAGTCCCAGAAGGGCTACTTCTCAACAGACTTGCTGAGGATGTGGAGCATCGCTTGAATGTACTAGCATCTGGGAAGGACCCTTTGCTACTAGCGCGTTCGAGTTGTCCAGGTGGTGTAATGGGCTGAGAATACCATGAAGGATTGAGCCCATAAAAATGGCCCTGCCTATTCTTTGAGCCTGGCTGGAAGGAATTGAGAGGTTTAGCAGACATAGCTTGGCTTCCAGGTTGCTTGTTCATTCAAGTTCTCACTTTATAAGCAAAAGCAGTGGTGTCAACCGGTTTAGCTGAAGTGGTTCAAGCCGGTGTTTGCCATAGGCTGATTTGGAGAATGGTATTTTGACTGTTGCTCGGATGCATGTCTGATTTCAGATACTGTGGGGTGTGCATCTCGCTGATATTGACACAAATACAATCTTGCTATTCCAATGTCCATGCCTCGAAACATTAGATACATGGAATCTAAGTGTAGTATGTATGCGTAGAGCCTGATAACAATGTCCATGAGTGGTATTTGACAAGGAAGGATGGGAATGATATCACGAAGATGGAAGCGGTTCAAAGTCGGAAGGAAGGCAAAACACATCTGTGAATGACCTGTAGCAGTAGAAGCCTTTATTATTTGGCAAACCATGCCGCCCTGGGACATCATTGAGTGATGTGACAATGATGGCTTTAACGTCTTCCATTCCTCTTGTCTTCTTGACCTTCCTATTCGACTTGGGACTGTTAAGAACATGCTCAAGTGTCGGATCCGAAGGGCTTGGCTTCAGCTCGTGCACTGCACCCCTTACCCGAGTACGTGCCCCTAACTTCCGAGGGCTGTTGGACGATGTCCGGAGGTTGTCGGACGAGTCCGGAGTCCGATGTCCGATGCGCGGGAATTCCGGTGGACGTTCGGGAACGAGGGATAAGACTAATCCGGACGATGTCCGAACTAGAAAGGAAACAGCGGAGGACTACCAGAGGTAGAGGCGGAGGTGAGAAGTCTATAGGAATCAATCCTAAGACTAGCGGAGGACGACGAGAGGAGAAACTCAAGTTAAACGGAGAAGGGAATGAGCAGAGTCTAAGATAATATTCGAACTAAGGAAGTACAAAGATTCTACAGGGTTTATATACTACTGAGGACTTAACAGAGAATCAGTCTGCGCAGTCCGAAGCTATGCGAGGCTGTGGACGGAGCATATAGAAAAGTCAAACACTAGTCTATCGGAAAATAGTAAATGAAGACGGAGATGAAGACATAGGAAAATAAAGGCGGAAATGAAACAAGGTACAGAAAATGAGTATAGTCTAACTGGAGAAGGAACGTACAAAGGGATAAGGCACGGAAGTTAGACGCAGGTCGGATCCGGATGATGGGTAGAAGTCAGCCGGATCCGGAAGTCCGGAAATGATGTGTGTGATTGGTCCAGGTCCGGAACGCGGGATATGACAGGGACATTTCTTCTTGGGGTTTATATTAAGTATGTGCTCATTCCTGAATGCGGGTCATAGTGAGTAATATTGAGCGATATACGAAGGACACTGACGTTATGAAAGGCAGACTCATTATTGTCTCCGTGAACTTGGGAAAGTCATCTGGATTTGCATACATGGGGGCGAGCGCGGACATAATGACTTCATTCATGACCTCATGCCTCTTATATGAAGAGACGCTTTCTTTGTTTGGTCCTTCTCTTAAAACAAGGAGCATCGTATGGTAAATCTGAGTTGGTGTCACCGCTTGAGAAAGATCAAAGAAAGAAAAGGATGCACTATTGTCAGCAAGTTTCCAATGGTATCTTGAGCCAAGCATCCAATTGATGCACAGAGTTCTTTGGGAAACAAATCCACTATTCTTGCAGGGCGTTTTCCGTCAGCCAACCCATCGAATGGGGCAAAAAGCGCTGCCCATAACAGTTCCCTGAAGAGTTGATGGACTACAAGTTTGGCAAGAGCTTCTTGTACCTGAACGATGAAAGGTTGAGTTAAAGACGTTCTAGTGTCCAATCTATCACTTACAGCTTTGTTATGCCCAAAGTTCAATATTGAAAGAAATTGCTTTATTGTAATCTTTATCTCGTGCTTTGCACAAAAGCCTGTAATAGGTGACATGACGCCTTTGACAACTTTCCTTAGCTCAGAACTTGTGTTGGTGACTAGTGAAAGTAACTGTTCAAATGTGTTAGGAGGAAGCGAAGGTAATGAATAGATATGACACACATGGGTGCGGATAATCGGCCATCCAACCTCTTTACCGTTGCTCAATATCATTACTTAATTGAATTGTAAGATAATGATGAGTGAAACATCGAAAACACAAGCACTTACATGGCTGTCTGTGTATGTCTTCCCATCGATTTGGAGGGCAGTTAGGAAGCTGCAAGTAATGACCCGCCATTCATTCGTGTCAGAGATGTTAAACGGGTTCCCGTGCATTCTGACCCAGAGACTACCCAATATCAGGGCCCTCGTGAGCTCGATAACACGATACCAGTAGCACAGCTTTTTCCCCAACACACGAAGTATTTTTTGCTTGTCACCCGACTCGATCTGCCCCCACAAATATTCCGAATCTCTCCATTTCAAATCCGGATGAAGAGAAAGATTTGCATTTATGGGGGTTGGTTCGCTGGTGACAACCTCACCCGGTTGCTCTAAAGGGCCGAGTTCTCCAAGGTCACTGGGGAGAAGATTGAGAACTGGCCAGTTAGTGTCGCCATAGTCGAGAAGGTGCATCATGGTTGTTGATTGAACGGCAAAAGGGGCATGTGGCACAGGGCCCAGTAAGGTATCCAACAGGTATGCATCGTCCGTGACAGTCGAAGGGGCTGGGAGAGGTAGCTGGTCGGTGATGGTGGGATGAGTGGAGGGCATGAAGTGCCCGGATGTTGATGCCACGGGCTCATTAACAGGACAGTGCGATAGCTCATGCATAAAGGGATTGCTTTTGAAGGTGGCATTGGTAGGTTGTGGGAATTCCTTTAGAGATAGTGGCGGGTTGAAATCAATCGATGCTTGCACGAGCTGGGCGAGCTACTGAAGCGCAGTAAAATTAGGGAAATGTAAACATTACAGTAAGAGCAACACTTTCGAACCACATCCGGCCTGGTTTCCCTAGGATATTGGGCCTACCATATGGGGTCTTGACAAGAAAATCCAAGTCACCAGGCTAGATTCCGTTCAGAAAACGAACAGGAAAACATGTAAAAATCTTACTGTTGCTTCAAATAATGGGTGATTGTGGTCAACGTTGAAATTATCGGGGATGGTCAGCACCCCAACAACATAGAGTACATCGAGCCAAGGACGTTGTTCCATGACGGATTCATCACACTACAAACCAATACCATTAGATGACAGATGTAAGAGACAAAGTCTTACATATAAAGCAGATACTTGGCCATGCATAGCAATGTATCCAACAACAACGAACCAACGGCCCTGGAACCCCGCAAAGGGATGCTGAAAGCACAAGTTAAACCAAGATGGTGTCTGACAGATGATCACAAACCTCCTCGTGCTAGAGGACACATCAACGACCGTCTACCATATGCAGCCTACTGTAACTTACATCAAGACAAAGACCTTCTTGGATTCGTGGTCATAGAGGTAGGCGTAGATCATGATTGACTCGTCTTCTGATGGTGGCGTTAACAATAATAGATTGTATCATATGGCAAGGACTCACCTTGCGCTGTCTAGGATTGAGTTCTGCGGAGAAAGGGAGAGTCGCGGGGATTTAATAGGTGAGGACTGACCAGCTTTGGTTGTTAGTGGGGGCCATCAGTCAGCGATGGCCAAGAATCAGCGAGGCCAGCACTAAGTGATGGCCAAAACCTAGTATTACTGATGGCCAGGACTCGAGATCGGTGATGGCCACGACCTATTGATCGCCATGATTCAGGTAGGAAATGATTCTGCGCCCATCCGACGCGCTGGGGTAGATTGTATGTAATTTAATTCTCATAATCAAACATATAATCGGTGTACCATTTGTCTAGCGCGTCTATGAGCATCTCTGTGCTTCCATTACATCCCTGCTCGAAGGGGATCAGTTCTTCGATGCCAACGTGGTCTTCATCCTCTTCATCGGCCTCGCCATTGGCTGCTTGTCGCCAGTGGGCGTTTGCCAGGAGGTTTTGTTCGTTTCCCATATTTTCATCTCCGGTCTGGTCGGCAGGGAGCGCATCTGAGCTAGGTTTTGCTAATACCCCTACTTTGTGTGAATACACATGTCCCACACCAAGTCCATAGTGGAATCACATAAGGGAGTCGCGATCAACAAAACTAGTAAAATCATGGTATCAGTAAACATAGTCAAATGTATAGGATCACTCACCTGTTCACATAGTATTCATGCCAGTCATGCTTATCTCCTGCCAGAGGGGAAATGCCTTCACCCGGATTGCGCTCGCCTCGAGAGAAAGCAGGTATAATATGACATCCCCTGAGCACAGCTCCTGGGTCCACAAAGCCAAATGCGTCGGGATTCGATAAGGGTAAGAAACGAACGTGGCCCAGAGTATGCGTTTCCCAGTCATGGCGTTGTACGGGTTGGTACCACCTAACAAAGAGAAATTCAACTCGGTGAGATTCATAGACGTTCCCGGCCCGAACAGCATTAACGTGGTGAATGCCTAGAACCTTGGCATACTAGTAATTGCCATCGAGGTTATCATCATGATCATGTCGGAGGAGCATGATGTTGCAATGAGGAGTTTTGGGGTTTATGACATCTTGAGATCTTCACACATTGTATGATGTGAAGTTAAATCGTGCAAGATTGTGGTGGTAAATTCTATTACATTTGAACAAAATTGAATTGCAGTCATTATCGGTATGGGTGGGGTTCTCTGCAGAAGATCCGAAAGTCCCAGCATTAAAGCGATCCAGAATATGGGTTTTCAAGCGTGGCAGGAAGTCCTTGGTCACACCTCAGAATGATGTGAATTTCAAAAAGAAATGAATTACCTTCATAGCAAGGTCTCTCGCGTTATTGCGGAGGTAATGACCTAACTCATCAAAAACTTTCTCACTTTGACCGATATGATGGTGCAGGTAAGGATCGCTTGCGGCTTCGTTAGACTCCGCAATAGGAGCCGGTTTTTGTTGCCGTTCTTTGATACAGCATAATTGTGTTTGACGGCGCTCAATTTGTGTCAGCTGGTGAACAAAGCCCTGTCGGTCAGTTCAACAGTATCTGCCTTTTGGTGTACGATGCTCTAACTCTCCCTGATGGTAGTTGAGTTGGAGAGCGAGCAGGCGATAAATTGAGACTTACAGGTTCTGTACTGTATGAATCCATAGTACCGAAGCGACGGATAGAGGCCACATAATCACCTAGAGCATGAAACTTGTAGGTATTAAGATTGAACGACCTCTTCTTCCTCGACTATCTTGGTAACTGTGCATCCAGTGGTTGCTCTGGGCTCGCCTTTTGTTTACCTTTAGTGTTGGTCCCTGCCTTAGGCTGTTGAGCTGTAGCCCCTTCCTCCTTACCATTTGCCCCGCCTTTCTCTACCCGTCTGCCCGCTTCCTTCGCTTGCCGACGAGTTCTCACATCGGCTTCACGATCAAGCTCCTGAGTATTGTATGCATTGCACACCTCCACCTTGAACTGGCGGAACTGTTCGCCAAGTTTGGTTGTTTGCTGGTCAAGAATATGCAAAGTGAGATCAGAGTGCATCCGAAGTTTAGCAAGACCATGCCAGTGCGCCATGGTGAAAAGCAGATTGATGACAATTTTGTTGTGAGGATCGGGGAGAAGGCCTTCAAATACCGGGATAGAACACTTCTATAGAGTGAGGTCATAAGGTCTCATGAGAATCATGCAAAAAGCATACCTGTAGAAGATCCTCGAAGTTGTGCATGGCCATGTTTGACATATCAGACGTGTTTGCAGAGAACCGCCTGATAGTCGCAGATCCAAATGGGGGGACCTTTCTATACCTGTCAGAAGTGAGTATGAGTATGCCGGTCAATCTTCACATAAGTGTCAGGCACCTTCTATCAAGTTCGTGAATCAGGTCTTTATTCAAAGCGAAAAGGATTCTCAGTAAGTGAAGTAAGAGCATGCGCCAAACCCCAAGTTCAAACTCATGCAAGAGGTCGACGACGAGTGCAGCAAACACGTTGAATCCAAATGCACCAAGACTGTCGGATAAAATGTTCTATTAAAGAGTAAGTCGAGGCAGTAAAGAGGCTGATGCTCATCTCACCGAGGATGGTACCCATGAATCAGGCTTGAGCAGTGACTCAACTCGAGTACTATCTACACCGTAATTCTTGTTGTAGATAAGGTCGTGTGCAGTGGTAACCAGTGGACTCCTCGAGGCATTGGACCGTGCCAACCTTGATCGTTGCTGCCTGTCCCCACTGGTTCCCAGATTGTGAACCTGTGCGGCCGGTACGAGACACCTTGGGCAAGGACATCCTCCTAGCTGCCGAATTGTTGCAACAAGAACCCTGACTTTTGTGAGCTTCGATTTCCTGTGAATAACATCTATGACTTACTTTTCAGGATAATCTGCAGAATAGGTAAATATTTGCGGGTAGAACCTACATTTGATACCATCACAGCAGAGTATTACAATCCCGTGCTCGTAGGCCTCTAAGAATTCATCGTCAAGTAATACCTTCCATTGGGCTTGAAATAATTCACGTTGACAATGTGTTGTACATTCGCGTCCAACTCCCTTGCCATTGGTGTAGATTCCTGCAAAATCCTTGAACAAGTCTGGAAGCTGCAAAGGGATTGATGAGCTTAATGAAGAGGATTCATAAGGGTTGCTGCACCTTTTGAAAGTAGGCGACATGGTTACTCAGATGACAAGACGGTTTGCAACGGCAATATTTCGATTCATTTCCAAAGTACATGTACACTGGCCATAGCCTCGTGTTACCAAATGTCATCAGGTGCGTGGCATCCGACCAAAACATGAGTGTGACAACTACGCAGGGTAAATTGCACCCTGCCTCTCCAGGAGACTCCTGAAGCTCATGGTGCATGTCCATGAAGGCTGGTGAAGTGTACAATTCACCTTGGATATTCACTTCACGGGGAAGATGGGGAGCGCTCCATTGTAGTTTGTAGGGCTCGTAGTGGAAATATTCATCATCACGAGCATTCGCGAGTTTTTCTCGAATGACAGAGACGATAGACCTATGGTAAAGATCCGCTGCCGGGTAAGGTCGAGCATCCGGCTGGGCTGTGGTTCGAGAAAAGGGCACCTGGATGGTCACTTTGGTTTTGCACCAACCCGCATCCTCATCCTCCCATTCATCACCCCCCTCATCACGAGTACTCGAACCTAATTTCGAGTTAATCCTATCCCATGGTATATTCTGCACACTGTCAAGATTAAAATCTGAGCAACTGATAATATCGACCAGTTGTTTAAAGTCCTGTTGGGATTTCTGCGAGGTACCATTCCAATACCAGTTACCAAGCTCAAACGAGGACCGGTTAGGGTATGGATGAAATGCGAGGTCGTGAGGTGTGGTGGGGGAGTCTGAATTCACTGGGGCGACAGCTGCAACAGAGCTTATGTCTTGGAGTGTCACGACTTCTTCCAGGTCGTGAGAAGGGGGTTCGGATGAAAAAAACTGTCGTACTAGTCCGAAGACATTCTTAGCTGTATGGAAAGGAGGAGCTGGACACGATGTACGAGCGCCGATGGACATGTCAGTGGGTGTTGCTGGTGGGTCAGGATCTGCAGGGTAGGCAGAGGGGATAGTCGGTGGAGGTTGCGGGAGTACGTCCTCGTACTGTCTATACCATAGTGGCATGGGAACATCAACACGCCGGCTCCTCCGTTGTGCCAGTGATAGACCCTGGTCTTCATTGATCTCGATATGTGCAGCACCAAAATTGGTGTTGGATGCTGTGGTAAGTACATTTTCTTGTGACGAAAAACCTGCACATGAAACCTCGCTTGGAACTATTGAATCAATGTTGGAAGGCTCTGTAATGGGTCCATCGTTCGAAGACACAGTGCTGACACGGACATATGGTCTACCACTACCATCCACTCGGGACTGTTTTGTGGTACCTAAAAAGTCTTTTGCCTTGGATAAGGCGGAAAACAGTCGCTTCTTGCCTTGTGTGCATGAGCGTTGGTGCTTGGTATAAGCGCTCTCCTGCGTAAAGTGACGCAAACAGGTGCACCTGAAAGGACTTGAATTTGTCAACGGATCTGGCAGGTTCATGAAAAGGACGAGGGTGCCGTTGAACTCAATGGTGAAAGGCCGGAGGAAAGAAAATGGGATTTCGGTAGCATGTTAAATACAAACTTTGGCGCTAGCGATGGCCAACATGATATCGCCATGATAGTTAAAAAATTCCCATAGGCCTGGCTCTGGCCACAGGCTAAAGGTGGGAAGCTGGCGCACTTGATGGCGCCAAGAAAGGCTGAGTGAGCCATGTTATAGTTAGTGACGGCCTGATACTATATAAGCAGAGGGAAAAATACCACCTTGCTGCACCAGACTACCCAATGGAACCTCCATCATCCCCTTCCTCTAACATTACTGCCCCACCTGACTATCGTAAAACCTCTCGAAGACTGGCCAAACTGATTGTGGAGGCCATGACCTGCCGTTTCGCTCTCCTGCACTACGACAGCACCTCGAAGTCTATGATTAAATGGTATTGGTAAGTCTTTAATTCTGTGCAAATTCTAGGCATGACAAAACAATGCACAGGCCTGTCGATAGTGATGGAAAGAAGATTCCACCGTCCCATCTAGAGAAGTACCGCAACGGACATGATTTTAAATATCTGTGCTGTCTATGTGCCGATGGCGGTGGAAAAGGGGTATACGTAGAGACAGCAGTGTACTCTTGGTGGAATGAGATTGACAAGAAGATTGACTGGACTGCAAGATGTGCATCGGATACATGTGGATACCGAGGTAAGTGTCATCCATGCCCAAGAAGCACCCAAACTCACCATTTCACAGTGAAAATCAATGTCTACTTCCAACTATTGTCTCTAGGTACCTTCCAATACCCGCAAAGAGGTATGAGCTTGCTTTGCTGCAACACCACAGCTTCATTGACGGATGACTTAGACACAGAACAACGAATCTTACCTATTAGACTTGAGTGGGACCGCAGAGAGCAAGCAGAATTGCTGGACAGGCTTGACTGTGCTGATGGCGAAGGAGTTTCGTGTTTTATTCAAACACTGCAAAAAATGCGAGCGAGTCGGAGTAAGGCCAGTGATGAACCGCCATATCTGTTCGGGAGGAGTACAAAAGAACCACCGTTATCGATAGAAATTAGTTAGTGCTGTAACCAAGTGTCGTGTTTACCAATATGAATGTCAATAACGGGTGACTTCCCGTAGGCAAAATAATGCGGACTATCATCAAACCCGAAAAAGTTACGTAATCAGATATCTCCCAGTGACTTTGTGAAACATTGGTATCATACACCCATTCCTCGTGTCGAACAACGATCTCTTGATGCTGGAGGTGCCCTTGGCCTCATATTGCACTACCTAAACTCTACAATGCATCAAATTAGCCTGCAACAGACTTTTACACTCATCCAAACAACAGTTTCATGGTACCTTTCATTTGGCTTGCACATACACCTCCAGTGCGTGTCATGATCATACAATGCTCATCCTTGGTAGGACTACACTCAGTTGTAGTTGCACACTGGGCACATATGAAGCGGTCCGAAGTTTCTTAGGTAAGTTCTATGCTTGTAAAAGGCCAATGGGATTTCTTTGTTCAAACATAACACTTATGCTTTTTTCACCATCATAGTCCCTTCGGGTCCAACTATCTCGCATCATTGAAATGTTTGCATTGGTTGCTAGTCAACTATATTTCTGGTTATCTTATTTTTGATTCAAGCTGGCCTCGATAAAATCATTCTTTTGGCCTCAGTGCTTTTCACCAGGCAGTAAGATCAGTCATCACCCGCAACTTTAACATTAACAACATATTTTTAGTGTATCTCGGCCCTTAGATATTGGTATGTTCCGTTTACTGTGAAAATTACGACATCTTCCGCTAAAACGAATTCCCGCTCAGCAACAATTATACCTACTCCGCCATTGGATCAGACTTTCGATGTCTTCCCAGTCCAAGATGACTCTGTGATGACCCTGATAAGTCCTTTCACTTCGGTATGTTACTCAACGTATCTTTTGGCATAGGCACCATTTTGGGTGAGCCTTAAATACAAGGACATCATTCATAGGCACCTAATCGTAATTGACGCAGTCATTACCAACCAATTATAAGTGAGCTTCGCGGTCTGTTTGTTGTCGTGATGAATGTCTCAAAGTTCAATGATCGGCTTCTCTCTGTGTGTGACAAGGTGAAGGTATGGGTACTCATGCACTAAGTCATGCGGCACTAAGTTTATCGAAATTAGCCAAAACAATCGTTTCTCGCCATACATATTTCGAAATGTCATTTTCCATTGATCATCGCTAGTAGCCTTATATTCTTGACTGGAATTCAGATCCAACTCACACAGGAACTCCTGATCTGGCCAAGGTTTGAATTTCTGATTTGAGTACGGTTTTCGATTTCGTTCACTAGGGGACTCCGACTACTTGTCTGCCACCGGTCGAAACGAGTCAAAATGCCGTCCTGACATGCCGGCCTGTCGAAAAACCAGACTCTCTGGACTACTTTGGAATTTCAAATGCTAGGTCTCCAATGGCTAAATGAAAGCTTTGCATACATAGGTATTCTGTGGGAACAGCTTCACCAATCTCAATCATATGCTGAGGGTATCATCTGCTATATATAGTCCAACCATAGCCACATGAGGCTGCATACTTGTTTTTTTGAAGGGTGACGGCCAGATAAATTTAGAAGCGGCCAGATAATTATATGATGGCCAACATTTGCATTTGACAGTGAGCGCCGATGAGGTGTATTTGTAATGGTAGTGTCCAACTTCGATGATTTCTAGCACTACAAATAGTACCACATAGTATATCAACAAGTTCAGTTCAAGCACTCACTTGTATATTACCAACCATGACAACCTGTATCTCACCAGAACTGTTCGATTATTCAAGTGATCGTACAAGCATTTCTCAGCTGTCTAGAATACTAGGCAATAAATTCATGGATGCCTACATAGGACTCGGAGCAAATCAGAAGGTTAGTAGATAATTTTACGTCTTTTGTATTCTGATTTGTTTTCTTTTCATATAGCTCCAGACTGAATTATATATACTGTCTTACTTACTCAAAGATCGTGTTTATCCTGATGATCTTTGGCACCTAGTCGGGGAGCGCAGTATAGAGGCGAAGCAAGAAGAAATCTTGGGCAGGCACCAAACCATCTGTCATGAGAGTGATGCAGGGAGGCACGCGGCTGTAGAACGCTTTCTCATTGAAGAGAGGAGGAAACATTGCAATATGGAGGTGTCTTTATACTCGCAGGCTATCGGAATGTTGGAGCAACTCCGAATGCGTGAGCTTCCTAACCCTTGAAATGCAAAGACGAGGTTCTAACCTTTCCATTATTAAATAGTACATATCAGAGCGCCAGCCAAGCACGAGATCAGGACTCCCTCAGCAACCTCGAGGCATGCGGCTGCATTTTTGCCCTGTGTACCTTTACCCTGTGCACCTTTGGCTTGCTCGATTGTTACGCGAGACATATGTGACACTTGGTCAACGAGTAATGACGCATACCTCAACAAGGCTGTGAGACATTTTGGCAGCTCTTGTCCACCCCATGTTCCCCATCAGGAAAGGTCAGCATCCGTCATTTTAATGGTCAGTACTGCATTTTTCTGTTTGGTCGTGTCTAACCATCTCTCTACAGCGCATCAGACCTTCATTGCCCCTACTGAGCACATGGATTACCGTCAAAACACAAGAAGCCTTTACGATGCATTCCGAACGGAGCTGCGCATGCAGGCAGAGCTGATGACGAAGTCCGTTGCTACTAGGCGTAGCAATGCCTACCTATGTAATCTTGGGCTGGATCTACTTATTCTGCAGGCTAAGATGTGCCGTGCCAAAGCTGAGATTCAGCTCTATACCCTGGCAATTCAAAACACCTTTGAATTTACCTCCTCTGATCGCAGTGAGCACAGACTGATCGGGTTCTCCCCTACAGCTGATGTCTTTGCAGGTTCACAAACACCCCGGGACCAAACTATACCACAACCTCCACTCCCCGAAGAACTGAACTGCTACGATGAGGACATTGACAACATTGACAACATTGACAACATTGACGACTATGATGGCAATGGCACAGACGACTGTGACGGTGATGGCACAGACAACGATGACTCTGAAGTTTGCTAACACTATAATTGTACTGCACACGGTTCAGACTCTTTTGGATTATCTACTTTTGGCCCTCCTAGGAGGGCTCTAGCCATCTTTCATTCAGACCATTTGCTAACTGTTGTATCACCGATGCCCACTCTAAAACAATTACTTCATTGACGGATATTGAGGGCAAAGCCTTGGTTGTGTAGTAAATGAACTCGATTGAGTATGATAGTAATTGCTCCGAGTCGTAAGTCATGGTACAAAACCACTCCTAGACATACAGCTTTAACTGTTCCATATAAAAGGAGTGGGTCATCTTGCCGCCAATCATCCAACTAGGTTCAACATGTTCTCTATACCACCATAATGTTGCAGGACATCGTGGCAGTGCTACCAAACTGTCTTTATTCTCAGTCCTCAATTTCACTAAAAAACGGTGTGCCTGTCTCGCGACTTTCTGAGCCTCACACCTTAACTTTGTATTCAGGCTGCTTATGATCAGTTTATTCAAAAGCATGTGACAATCTGACATACTTTGGGCAGGAGAAGAAGCGTTCCATGCGATCTGCCGAGGTGAACAAGTGCTGACACCGTGTGGTGCATATTCCTTCAACACCATCACTCAATAGTTTTCCTCCAACCAGCGCAGTCGGTACTTTTGGTACAGCCCTTCCAGCCTTAATTTCCCAGAGCACTTCATCTCCGTCAGCTGCAGTTGCTCTTTGAGACTGGCGATGGAGTCCGTCTTGTATTTTTCATCATCATTCACTGGCAGAAGTGGAGCCTCGTCGTTGAGTGCTGAGGGGTCGTTGCTATCAACATTTGCCTCACTAGTCTACAGTGAGCTATTAGAATGGTCGATAATGTTGACTGACCTTACACTAGCAAGTTCTACGCTACTTTCGTCAATGTCGCCTAGCACTAACTCAATTCTAAACAAAGGCATCAGTACCCCCCGCCCCCTAGTAGCAGGTGGATGCATCAGGCTCACCGCAGATTAAAGTTGATGTTACGTCCTTGCACTTCGAAATTCTGACCCTGGGGTTGTGGCATGTCGAATCAAGCGGATGTTTTCTGTATCAGCAGGCTGCAATGAGAATATGCAAGGTTATTGCAAAGTCAAGGGAATTATATACTGATGCTCTGTCGTTCTAGCCATCAAATTTCAAGCTTGCCACCTTGGTATGAGGTCCGTATGCAGCGACCAATGGGCGAGCTGGATATACCCTGGCCAACTGTTTAGCTGCTATTCATGGTGGCTGCTGTTTTGGCCACGCCTCATGGCCACGTGTTGCCGTCATTCATCGTGGCTACCAATTAGCTGCCATTCCTCTGGCCATCCCTTTGGTTGTGGCCACTGCGTTGGCCGCCAGTTTCCATCGATATTATGTAGCGCAACGCTGGGGATAAAAGCTGCTTGCAGCATCCACGAAGCCTAGCCTACTCATTGTTCTTCCCCAGCTTTCATGACCACCAAAGGCACCATCCCCAACATTCCAAGCAAACGCGGTTCCTCAGCCCTCCAAATGGGGCCTCAGAAAAAAGTGTAAGCCATTTTCATCGTCAACCACATGTTCTGTAGTCTCACCCCATCTTGCAGTTCCTCATCCGATCCGCTTGTCTCCCATGGACGCCACTTTGGTCGAATGGTCTTTGCACTCTGTAATTATCCTTCCTTACTCACCAACGGTATCCTGAGACTAGAACAGTTGGAGGATAGTCCGTTGGAGGATTTCTCTGCTGAGTAAGAGATATGAATCCCTGGACTCGCATGTTAGCTGATATGCTTCGCAGAGAGCGGCGGGAACATCATGTCTTTGAGCAACTGTTAGACTCATATCCTGGACTCCTTGAGCGATTAAAAGATGGATCTGAGGAGCAAATCCTCCATGTTGGAGAGCTGGTGCATCTGTTTTTGCATGACCCGAGTTCATGCTTACAATTGATCTACAGATTGGCAAAGGAGCCACAGGTGCTAGAGGTGACAACACCAAGACACTGAAGTCGGCAGTACTTGATTGGATCTCCCCCAAGGGAGAAGCAATACAGCCTCCATTACATTGAAACTCCAAAATTGACCGTGGTTTCAACCATGAACTCACCGGGTCTCTCCTCTGTCCTGCTGGGTTGGATTGGAACGACCCTCGGTATGTTTCAGTTTTCTGGTATCTGTGCAGTCCTGAATATTTGTCACGTTTGTTTGTAACAGGACGAAAGAGAACCTGCGAAGTGGCGAAATGCTGGTGTGTGGAGACCAATGGCCTATCTTTTTGTATGCCAACCACGTTTATGACCCTGAAGATCCATGGTGCGGTCTTCTTAGGAGCCGCTTGCTAATATATGTGAGTGTGCGCTCATATTTTCGTATATTCCGTTCACTACACGGTAATTCATCAGGCCTACAAACATGTTTTCACATCTCCAAGTTCGGTCGACAGGGAGCCGAAAGCTACGTGTTCCGGAAATGCTCGCCTCCATGGCATGAATTCAGTCACAATAGCTTCCCTTGCTTATATCGCAACTCAGGTTCATCGAGCAATCACACTTCTGTGGCAGGATGATTTTGATGTAAGGCTGAAGGTGCAATTTGCTCTAAGCTCATCCTCAGTGTTCTTGTGGACCGACACATCCACAGACTCGGAAACATTTTATCATAGCCTACTCGATCTCTTGGAAGACCCCGAGGAATGTCAGGAGGTTGATGAGCTACTGATTTGGTGGAACCGGTATTTTTAATCATCCTTCACCATGTCGCTAAGGCTCATTGCTACTTATGCAGCCAAGTTCTTCCTGCCTCCTCTGCTGCCAAGAGACCTATCAGTGCTAACAGCGCCCTATCCAAGATCCGACAACAACGCATTGCCCTCAAACAAGCTACAAATACTCACATTGTCTCCTCATAGTTATTTTGACACTTTAACATATCTATCCATACTTAATAGAATGATACCCTACTTTGAATTTTATCACACCACAGACAAAATTGCAGGAAAAAAATGTGCTATAGTCTGTTCATTTTAGCTCGTTGTCGCATCCATCCACCCTGCCATGTTATGTAAGATGAGATCAGGAGCCAACATCATGCTTGTGAATGAAAATGATAAGCAAGCATTGTAATATTCTATGTGACTACGTCGTTCGGGGGTTAGGTGTCAATTCACTGTCACTCATAGCCTGAAGTGTGCGCTTAGCAGGCTCGGGCATCGCAGACTAGTGTTACAACTGCGTACCTAATGTCAACACCGGGTGAGTTGTTGTCAATGGTGCAATGAATAGCTCTGTTTGTATAACCCGAGCATGCAGGCGCAGCTCAGTAGTGCGCTGCGGGCACTTGACACCTTTGAGGTGTAGGTAGCGTTGGTCCAACACAGTCCAGCCACATAAATATTTACTTGAGGCTAGCATTTGTTCAGTGATCGGGGAGTATAAAATGATAAACCAATCGTGCATACCATTATAAATCTCACCGAGGCTAGGGAAAAATGATAGTGAACTGTCGCATGTCGCCTAAATCGTGTATGTGGCAGAACCGAGCTTAACATACTAGTATCACAACTACATACCTGTTGTCAGCATTGAGGGAGTGGTTGTCAATGGTGAAATCGCAAGCTCTTCCTACATAACGCAGGCATACAGGCACAGCTTGGTATTGCACTGTGGGCACTTGGTACCCTTGGCCCGTAGGCAGCGTTGGTCCAACGCAGTCCGGCCATATATATATTTACCTAAGGCTAACATTTGTTCAGTGATTGCAAATGAAGTAAAAATAGCCGACGGTTGCATGCCACGACCAGCAGGGGGCGGAATTGTAGCGTATTGCCAGTGATCTTCAAGTAGGCAGCCTGTTGGCTTATCCGGCATCTCGGCGATAAGTTGCAATTAGACTGTCACAATTATGCATTTGGCAGATTCCATCAAAGTAAGTCCAGGTATTCAAAAGTTTCTCATGTGGGGTACAATTCTGATAGTTTTTATGCGAATTTTATGCTAGATAAAGCTTTCTAAGGATTTATTTTTTTCGGGTCGGTTACCTGATGCTCAGTACAAGGACTTTTGGCTGCACTAGTTATTTTTTTATGTTTTTACTCCATGTCACAAATTAGGTTCGATTCGCCAGGCGTGTGACGGTGTGACGAACCTAAGTGCGTATCTATACAGTATATTGGTGATGAAGGTGATGTTAGCTAGACGCAGGACTCCGCATCAACGTAATCAGCAACAAGAGTTGCAGCTTTTGTACTGGGCGATTTTTTTTACTTGATTGTCCCGTGATGGAAGAACTTCGTGCCAATGGTTGGTGGCGACTTGTGCAGTATCCTGACACTTATAGACCTGTGTTTCACTTTATTGGCTCGAGTTACAGCTTTCCGTCACATGACAATTCAAGTAGAAGACAGTACATTAGGCATGGGAGGACTTGGTTGGCCGGCTTGGAAATTCATCGTTCCTATGTAAGGTCAAACATCTCTATGTAACTCTCACCGCCACCTTTATGAAGATTGTTGTGATTTTTAACCATATATAGTCAATTATGGTATTATAATATGTTCATCGATTCACTGATGATAATGCTCAATCTTATCGAGAATTTGATTCTCCGTGTCGACTTTCTGAATAAGAGCATTCAGCTGTGCTCATGGTGTCCTCAACTCCTAGAGTTGATGAACGTGTAAGACGAGTTGCCGCTGTTGAGAGTTGTATTAGCCCTCATAATAACCCATCGTCACCCATGGCATGAGGAGCAAGGTTGTTGATGCTGGGAAAAGGGTAAGTGTATGTCCCTCCCTCTTGCCATATCTACTTCTCACACTCACTCAAACCGCACTCGACCTCCAATCCCAAGACCCACCGTCCTACATCCGCGGCTGAATGCACGCATGCCAGCATCGTGCGCAGCCCACCCCCTTCCCCCTCTCCATACTTCAAAACTCAAAACATTCATTCACGACCACCTCCTCTACATGGACCCTGCACGCGTTTTTCCCACCTTGCCCAGCACGGCCAGTTCCAGAGTTGCGGCCCCAGCCCTGTCGCATACCCTTCCCGATCCAACAGTTCAGCTACCGCAGCAGTACATTGCATGTTGATATCAAGGTCCCGATTATGTTGAGTTGGGTGGAGGATGTTGAAGCCGTGGAAGAAGGGGAGCTGGAGAAAGCGCGAATGGAGAAGGAGGAGGAGAGGTTACTTTGGAGGGGGTTGACTACGGGGATTCATCAGAGGCTGGGTGGTGCAAGTATGTCCTTGATGGTGTAGTCATCTTCTTTCTTTTCCTTTTCGTTGCGTTGCTAGGTGTGAACGGCTGGTCGACTCGGTCCAAGAGGCTGGTGACAAGTAATTTGGTCCAGTTCAAGTCTACGATGTATCCTGAATGGTGCGTGTCCTTTCTTGTCGTGTTTTAATTCTTCTCAACGTTTTCTTTCCTCCCTTTTTCCACCCCACAAAATCCCTCGCCCAATCCAAAATCAATAACCCCAACCAAAAAGGTTTACCCACCGCATCGCTCCCTGGGTGCATTACATCCCCATCCAAACTGACTACTCTGACCTGTATGACGCGTTCCTCCTCTTTTGCGGACTCGAGCGGGCACGGTGCACATGAAGACCTTGCACAGAAGATTGCGAGGGCCAGGGAGTAGGGTTTGGGGTTTTGGAGGAGGGAGGGTATGGTCGCTTATCTGTATACGTGAGTAGGTATGTGCGCACGAAGGGTTGCGTTGCGTTGGATGTCGGATTCCATCTCGCGCGCGATGTTGATTTGTTTTATCCTTACTCTTCCAGGTTATTCGAGTATGCAAGAGCCATGGGCTCAGATCAGAATTCGCTTAATTTCGAATTGGAGTTATAGGGATTCGGATCTGGATTTGAACCCCGTGTGCACCTCTTTTTAGATTCGGAACGGCTCGGTTGATCGTTGCAGAGACTTCCATAACAAGCTTAGCATGACTTGCACATCTCAAGTAGCAGACACCGCACCACACACGCTTATACCTCACACATGCCACGCGTGTTCTCATACCTCTGACGTATTCCTGTACCGCATACACCATGCACACTCCTTACTGCACCTCACGTTGTGGAAAGCTCCCGTCACGCGCCGCATGCACTCGGGCTGCGCATTTATTCTATGTACGCATATCTTATACTTCTTTATTAGATGTGTTTCGTCACTGCGCAGGGTCACTGCAAGTTCAAATGATGAAGCGATGACCGACAGATTGGGTTATGCTACAATGTTTCACATCTGCAGGTTCTACCAAAGTTTCTGCTATCCGATAGCAATAACAAATTCTGCCACATAGACCAGAATCGTGTCCATCAGTATGTGACAGCTGGCCGTCCTCCTATAGTGTTTTCATCCTTAGAGATATCCGAGATCACCCTCAGAATATTCCATATCACTTCGCACAGAAAATGCGTTTCTCCCTCCTCGCCGTTGTTGTTGCTTTGACAGTATCTATGTCTATCAGTGCATGTTTGACCCAGGGTCAACGCTGCAATACCACTGCCGAGTGCTGCATTACCCTTGACTTGATTTGTCGCGAAAATGGCGTGAGTCTGAGCAGGTCGCTGTGCAACCAGGATTCAACCACATGACTCACCTGCGCGACTTAGAGAGGTTACCACTGCGAGTACGTAGAGTTAGTTGAAAATTGAGCCGGCAGCCCGAGCGGCACGTCGCGACAGTGAGCCATGTTTCTGCTTTCGCTTTTGTATCATGATTGATGGTGCAATACCTAGTTCGCCAATCAGTACAGTTGTTTTTAGGCAAATTTTTGTACTGCTCGAGCAACGTGGAAGTTTGAACTTATCTAAAAATTATCGGATGTGCCTAGTGTTGCTTGTGGTCCACTGAGCTTGAGTTTGAGAGATTATCGAAAGTGCAAATGTTGCTGATGACTTGATATACCTAGTCGCTTGTCCTTGTGTAGCATTGATGTAGCTTGAGGACGAATAATTACAGTGTGGTCGACCTGCGTTGCTGCAGCATCTACATCTGTAACATTCTCTGGGACTGTGTTGAACACGATCAAACATTAAGCAGATAGCTATACTAGAGCAGGATGGTGTTCGTCTGCATTTTCCTTCGGTAAAGGGCGTAATTATCTCGATGCGGTCCTGGCGCGGCACTGACGAGCCTTTTGAAATCACTGGCCCTTGGATCAGCAACAACGACAGTATACAACATTGATGTGACGCCACAGTCGATATGCTTGAGCTGGCCACCACAAAGGTTACCAGCCCTGGGTGTCTGTGGACGGTGGACGTGGGACCGCCTCATACTAGGTTCGTCACAAGTAATGACACCCAGGCAAACACGTCACGTCTGATTCTGTTAGGATAAAAGGAGAAACTGTTAGAATGACAATTATTATGACAGATCGAAAATATACCTCAGTTACACGGACAGTTGAAGTGCTGACGCACAGGGTACTTCAGGTTAGACGCAGCATGTGGTAGCTGTGATGTGGCATAGGTAAACGCGGAGGTTGACGTGGTACAGAGACGGTGAAGATTCTTGGGAGAACTTGCCGTGGTATGCGTAGTGCTTGACCCAGCCTTGACATGGTAGTGCAGAGTATAGAGGGTGGATCAAACTTGACAAGACGGGGTCGGGGCTTGCTCTAGGGCCTGTAGACAGGCAGATACTCATAGTATGTTGATCATGAACGAGGATACAAAGTGTTCGGAATTCAGTTCGAGTGACATATGATGATGTTTGAACATGACCTCAGGCTGGCACGGCAGATTCAAAAGTAAATGTGCCGTAAAGGCACGCATGTGAAGTTCGTGTGAATTCATGGTCTGGATTGAATCATCTTCATTTGAAGTCTTTGAGGTTCACTCAGACGTATCTTGAGAAGGATGGTGAACGTTTGAAAGTATGTTCACTGGTGACGATGTATTAGACTAAACTAAACGAAGGATTTACAACGAAGGTGTAATGATAGTTTTCGGGCGAGGACGCGCAGCGTCATCCGGCCCCGAGGTGCTAACCTGAAATAGAGGTGAGCTGCGATTCCCAATGATTAGGAGGCCCGACGACGCATCCAGCGAGGCTCGGATACCCCATACTATTAGGAGGAGGGAACTCACCACAAAGTAAGTGTCTGCCGGCTCTAGCGAACTGGAGGGAGATTGACAGTGTGACACAAGAATTGCTCTTGCAGCGCGGGCGCGGCCTGCATGTAAGGAGCTAGGATTTGTGCATGACGGCGTAAGTACACGAGAAAAGTGTCGCTTGCCCAACGCCCTTTCACTTTTACGACGTCGAAGGGGACATTCCTTAGAAGATACTCCAACGTGGATCCAATCCTTATGCCATGTAGTGCTGCCGCGGTCCGGTCCAGAACCATGGTTCGAACCGGACTTTTGGTCCGGTTCTCCGCGGTTCGGTCCATGGTTCTCGCGCCAGCCAGAACCGGACCGGAAAACGGTTCTCGGTTCTAGATCTTCCCAAACGGTCCAGTTCTGGTTCGGCCTTCCCGAACCATTCTGAACCCTTATCCACTTCCACTTCGACAACTGTCGTCTTCGGGATTCACGTTGTTGATTAATCAAGCTACATTTAGCCTTTTCGAAGGTAAGCACTAACTAATTAAACTCTCAAGTCTCTCACCCGCTCACCTCTATAACAGGAGGTTCTATTCATTGAGGACGGTGGATTTTGGAGGGATTGTGTCTTGCGCTATGCTGCAGAGGTGTGTATTTGTGCTCTGAATGCTGATGGCTCCCTCGAGGGCCAGCACCCATCGCTACCAGCGCACGACCCATCACACGCCACACCACCTGCGCCTATGTTGATGCCCGCCACCTCACCGCATCCCCTCTCACTCGCTTGCTGTTCTTTCTGGCTGGCTTTTGCTGGCTCGCTCGCCGTGTCTCACTCACCCACTGTCTCTTGCTCACTGTCTCACACACCCGCTGGCTGCTCTCGCCCACTGTCTCTCACCCCGCTGTCTCTCACCCCGCTGTCTCTCACCCCGCTGTCTCTCACCCTCCGTCTCTCACAGCCTGCCTCGATGACCTACTTTCGGATCCAAAGGTGAATTGATATGCATGTCTCATTGCATATTCTCACAACTGAATGCGCTCTGCTAGGCCAACAAGTTGGCACTCCATGTACGGGACACGCCACCCATGTACGGGACACGCCACATGTTGACAACACCACCGGGAAAGTTGGTCCCGTTTTCTGGAATGTAGCTCTTGGTGGCGCAATGGTCTCATTCGAGTTTTGGGCTACTCAGTGAGTTCTCTCTGGCATGCTTTGTGGAGCTCAAGTATGTGTAACGTTCCCACCGGTCGCATCATATTTTGGATCGAACCTCTCGTGCCAACCCAACTCCCAGTACCCTCTCACTTCCTTTGGCACCCTCTCGCTACCTTTGGAGCCCTCCCGCCATCAAGTTGACAAGTTCAGCGCCCTCTCACTACCTTCAGCATCCTCCCGCTTAGCACATCCAATGCCACCAGCACCATGCGCAAACGCGCAGCGCATGTAGACTCGACTCTAGATGGGGAGTTCTCTCAGCTGCAAAGGTGCGTCATGGTGTTTTATTGTTTCAGTGTCTAATAAATTTATTATTTGTATATGGTACCCGCGCTCGCCACCATCTCACGCTGCTGCTCACTGCCATCTCCTGCTGCTGCTCGCCGCCATCCTCGACCCATGCTCATGATCGCCATCCTTCGCTGCCGCTTTCCTATTTCTGGTTGTGTCAACCCCTCGTTATCACAATCACTCTCCTGATACCTCTCGCGCATGGTAATTGGGGGGGAGCAGCCATGTTATTAGATTAGTTACTCAACATGTATACTACTTAGTACTTTGTCAATGTTTTTTTGCGTGCTCTTACAGTTTTTTTTTTGGTTCGGTTTGGGTTCGGACCCCCAAAAAACCGAACCGGACCATAGAGAACGGTTCTCTATGGTTCGGTTCTGGGTTCGGACATTTTGTAGAACCGAACCGATGGTCCGGTTCTTGGTTCTCGTCTAGGACCCTCCGAACCGGACCGAACCGGACCACGGCAGCACTAATGCCATGACCTTGCACAGGTTGAAGACCGGCAGCTTTAGTTGCAGATGTTAGGCGCTGCAGGAACTTAGTTTTTGTCAGCGGCCGATGTGAATCGTTGTGTCAATATGCGAAGAGAGCGCCGTTGTGAGGGGGGTCATTGACGCGAATGTGATTGGCTAATGCTTCTTCCGGGTCTGTTGGGCCGTCTTGCTTGGCCCAAGACACTTCTTCTCCTTCCGGCGCACTTTTTGTTCGAGGGAGGAAGAAGTTCTTCATTGGGAGATTCTGCCGGTCACGGGTGTCTTTGACGTTAGAGAGTTTCACGTGGATCAGCGGGTCGAAGGCATCAAGACGAGGGACTGTAAATTCCCCGGCTCGAGCTGTAGCGAAGAAGGTTGTGGTGAGACAAGCGAACACGGCTGCGTCAAGAGGGTTGAGGAGGTCTAGGTGTTGGCGGATGGCAGCCATTAACTCAATGGTGTACGGTTCTCGCTTACTTCTCCTCGAAGATGCTGGAGCGAGGGAGATGGATGCTTTGAGGAGTGTTTCTATTTCCATTTTGTTGAGGGACCAGCTTAGTCCGTGCAGAATGTGCCATGCGCGGACGCCACAAACGTAGTTAGTTATCGTTTTGGCTGAATAGTGGCCGGCCATAGATGTGATAAAGGAGGATACTAAGATGTGGCTTGCGGGTGCACGCTGGTTCTCGGGGATGCTTTTGCTGTCGCAGAAGATGTGGAAGGTTAGTAAACCTGATCCATATGTCTCGCGGGTGGCTTCCGTGTAAGCGTGGATCATGGTATCGCGGATGCGTTGGAGGTCTGCAGGGAGTAGGGGCACGATCTTGCCCTTTTCGTCGCGGGCAGTGCGAGATGATGACGGGTTCCAAAGGTATAACCTTTCTTTGGCCGGGCAGTGAGGGCGCAGTGAGGATGGGAGGGGGGTGAGGGTCATATTATAGGCTGTGATTGGGGTGAGTGGATGGCGTTAGTTGGAGGCCAGACTTTGCGTCAGACTTACTAGTCTTGCGACGCTTTGAATAATTCTTCGCCGCAGTGTTCGAACTCGTGGTTGATGAGCACGCGACGGTGGAGCTCTGGTTCGGTGCGGCTTCTGCCCATTGGGTGAAACGGTTGGCTGGTGGGGTTGCGCTCTCGCGTTCTGGAGGACGCGATGGATTCGGTGACCTCTTTGATGAAAGGGTGCAGCTCCGTTGGGATGTCAACTGGGGGCAGTAGGAGGCTAATGGGAGGGTAGACTCCGCGAGACGGGCCGTCGGCTGGATTGTCTTTGCTTGGTACGTATCTAGTAAGAACTGTGCACTTGGCACTAGAGATGACTTGATGAACGCGCTTGAAGACTTCGTTTGAGGCGCGGTTCCTGCTGCGGCCTGTCCACCATCCCTCGACAATGCCCATGTTGTCTCCGAATACCTTGAAATGAATTCCGGAGGCTTGAGCATTGACGATTGAGCGGACGAGGAGCTCGAAGCCAACACTTTCAGCCCAGCCGATGTCGCGACCGTCTCTCTTCCAACCTGGTATAAGGTCCCAGGCTCTCCAGTGCCCATTGATGAAGATGCTGATCCCATGACCAGAGCTAGCGTCCGAATAGGCATGGAAGTCATGTATGATGCAGGGTCCGGGAATTGGGCAGGATAAGAGTGCATTGCCAAGGGTGTCTTTCCACCAGTGGATGTCGTCTGGGGTGTTGCGAGGAGGGGTGCGTGGGAGGAAAGGGCGGTCGCTGAACATGCCCAACATTGCCTCAAGGTTGGTGAGGTAAGCTCGGCCGGCGGGGATAATGTGGGCCGCGTGTAGTAATTTTCCGTAGAGCTTCTGTACTTCTTGAAGAAAGTGAGTACGCCTCGATTGCCAGGTGGAGATGGCGAGAACATATTTCTCTCTCTTCTTGGTGGAGAGCTCCACAGTGCGCGCTGCGACGTTCCAGATAAAGCCGGTGAACAATGGGCTGGGGCTGAAGGGTCTGTCTTTCGACAGTTCCCAGGGGATTCCCAGTATCAAGGAGAAGTGGTCGATGTCGTCCATGCAGTAGGTGAATGTCGCGTCTTCCGGCGAACGGGGAGAACGGTGCGATAAGTCTCGAATTGGTGCGGATGCGTCTTCATCAAACTCCTCACTACAGTTGTTAGGCATTGTGGCGCCCTTGTACCACTTGTGGCCCCCACTAATGATAACATTTCCGTTCTTGGCGATCTCTCTTGCCCAGTGAGCGCGTCTGTTATTATATTCTTCCAGGTACTCATGTTTGATCCGTAGGAAAAGATGGTCATCGACCCACTTGGAAGCTGGGCCGATGCCTTTCGCGCGGAGTATGTCAAGGCCGGCGTCGCTGATGTTGCCGTAGATGCCGGCTGATGGGCCAAAGCCGAAGCACAGGGCAGTATCGATTGCAAAGGCGTCGTTGCCCGGGAGTTGGATGGCCAGAGCTGCCCATTGGGAATGGTGGAGAGGGACGGTGCGGTAGGCTTCTGCGACATCTCGCACCGCGCCCTGGGAACCTGGGGGTAAGCGCCAAATGGTGAGGCAGACGGTCGAAAAGGTGCCGTATGTACATGGGAATAGGTCAGAGTCGACCCTTGAATTAATAGAGCTGATAGTTCGAGAAGGGTTGTGAGGGAATGATAAGTTCTGTATAAGGCGATATTTGCCTGGTTTTCCAGGCTTAGGTACAAGGGAAAGTGGGGCAGTCTGAAAATGGCCGATAGCCGATTCAAGATCCTGGGCGGTGAAGGGTCCAAGGAAACGCCCCTTTTCGAATTCAATATTGACAATATTCCAGAAGGCCTCGACATGCTCTTCGATGGAGGGATTATTGGGGGGTTTGTAGGTACATTTAATCGGGGGAATACCTCCGGAAAAACCTGACACCAGGCACTCTGGAATATGATGATATCTACTAAGAAGCCCTGTCTCCGTGAGGAGCAGGGTCCATCCTTCAGGTTTGTACGGCGTGCGAGCCTTGTACTTTCTCTCCTCGAGGACAGCTTTGAGCGCCGTGCTCTTTGCTTCCGCATCCAGAGCACTCGTGGTGGAACTCGTGGTTCCCGGCATGGCAGCCATTGGGGCGCTGCCATTTGAAACACAGAGGGTTTCCCTGGGGATTGACGAGGCGGTTGTCCTGCGTCTTGCGACAGTATGATGGGTTTCCGTCCCACAGCGTTGTGGATTCGCAACGCTGTATGTCGTGGGAGAAGCGGCCGAGGCAAACGGTGCAGGCTGATTGGCCGTGGGTGCCTGCGCTCTGGGAAAAATCCTTTCTGTGGGAGTTGCGGCTCTTGGAGTTGTCCGGAGACAACTTTTGGTTGTCGTTGCCTGAACGGCGTGGGGAACGTGAACGTGAGCTGCAGCGGTTGTACTCGTGATTGTCTCGACGTGAATCGCGGTGTTGGTCTCCATAACTAGCCTTGCGGTTTTGGGACTGGGGAGGTGGGTAGTCACTTGTCTTGGGCTAATGGGGAAATGTTGTGACATATGTGTGGCCGGGGAGTAGACGATCGTCATGGTGAGGTGTAAACGTCCGTGTAAGCAAGAGTACGGGCATCCGTTGACCTGCACCAAACTGGTTCGGTGCATGGATGACTAATGCTCTCTCACGAGCCCGATACCCTAGAAATCATTATGAACAATCTTCCTTTACTTTATGGTTCAGACTGCAGTTCAGATAGTATTTTCATTTCTCAGACAGACTCAGATAGGCTGAATATTCTTGTATATTTAATTTTGCGGTAAATTCTGCTTAGTCAGCAATAACAATGGCTCAGACTGAATCCCACACATGTCAAGTAACAGTGTAAAATAGTTCTTGCATAATTTGCCTTGTGGGAACTTTCTTAACACTCTAAATACATGGCTCGCGTCATTTCTACGGTCAATAAAGTAACATCATAACAAGACACCAACAAATAACATAATCAGTCTGTTACTTAATATTTGTCACATGATACTAAGTTATATGACTCTAACAGTCAGGTGACCTATGACCCTAAACCAAATCATGACAAAGCAACCTTTTGAGATGACTAAAGCTTGATGACACAAATTATAAAGCACATGACTACAGTAAATAGTATTGGTACAATCTGACTAAGCCTATTCCCCTTAGAACGTGGGAAATAGTAACACAGCCACCATAATTTATCTATATAAGACCCCACTTTTTGCCAATAAAAAAATGCATATAGGGAACTTTTAAGCCCCACAAAATAAATTTGAGTGTGAAGTGTGATCAGTATCAACAACAGTGACAAGAGCTGTTAAGCAACTAACTGAGAGGTCATTGTAAGCAACATCCAGCAACACCTTTAGCTCATCGTCAACAACTGTGAAATATCTTGAGCTCACTGTGCTCAACAGTGAGCAAACTTTTTCTTTGATTTTCTACTGGTGAACCTCTAGTCTCTTTCTTTTCTTTTCTTTTCTTTTCTTTCTTCTTTCTCTCTTTCTTTTTCTGTTT
This sequence comes from Suillus discolor, assembly GCF_016758755.1. NCBI lineage: Eukaryota > Fungi > Basidiomycota > Agaricomycetes > Boletales > Suillaceae > Suillus > Suillus discolor. The sequence goes on from NW_024541313.1 coordinate 149,695, forward strand.
CTTTGTTTGTTTGTTTCTTTTCATTTGTCTCTTTTTCTGTTCAGTTCATTCACGTCTCAGTGTTATTGTCTGAATTTGTTTCAAGATCTTTGTGTTGTCTTTACGTCCATCTAAGCACCGGCTTAGTGGGAAGACTTCAGAAGTTGATAGTGACGCTTGACCTCACTCATCTGAGTAGTGATACTGAGCCAGGGTTTTCTTTGTCTGCTAGACTTTAGTTGTTGAATAGGGGACTTGGTACTGAAATCCAAGGACGTCCGTTCCTGATTCTGTTTAATACTCATCGTGAGTTCCTTGGCAGCAGGTTCAATGGTGAACTAAGAGTTCTACTGATCACTGATTAGTCCTGACCTTTGTTTCTACCTGTTTGTGCTGAGGGGGTGATTGCTATAATTTCGCACGACTTTCTGTAGTAAATTTATTACAAGAAGCATTGTTACTGAAGGAAGGGTTTCTCTTATCAATCTATTTCTTTTTTTTATCAGTACCATACTGTTGGGCTGACTACATTCTGTTTATTTTATTTTCTATTGCGTCCATACTGTTGGATTGACTGGTATTGCTACTGACCTCACAGGAAGTACTTTTGTCTGAACATAGCTTGGGGAAGTGTAAACAGCCACCCACGAACAACCACATTATCAGTCATTGGTATTTGTCTGAATCACTGACCGTGGAGATTTTTGATTTTGTAGGTGTTTATCTATAGATCATCTATCTAAGAAGACACCGTGTTAAGAAGGGTACGGGCATCCGTGTAAGCAAGGGTACAGGCATCCGTGTGAGTGGGTATGGGCATCCACGAGAGTGATTCGTGGGCATCCGCGTGAGCAAAGTGCGGGGAGGAGGTTTGTTTGTTATTGCAAAGAGAGTTTGCGCAAATGTAATAAATGAAAGAGTTTGTGAGTTGTTGAATTACACGACTAATTAGAGGATAGACGTACCGCAGTTAACGTTTTAGAGCGGATTCTGTCCCAGAGCTCCTCGTTGATCGCACAAAGGAGGGTTTCATTGATGATAGCGATGTTGAAACCTTCGTCTCGTTTGAGACGGTCGTGCCAATCTAAACAGACACGTGAGGCGTAATGGAGGATGACCGTGTCTCCGATTTCACTGTTGTTGCGAATGGGGTGGTTCTCGAGATGCCAGAAAAAGAGGGAAAGAGCATCAATGTGGCTCTGTGGCCATTTGGCTTTACTGAGTTGCATTAGGAATAAATTCTTTGCGCGGAGGAAAGTCAGGAATGGGAGGTCGTGATCTGCAATGGCTGACTTCGAAGCTTTGAAAGCGTAGGCCGGGCGGATCGTTAACTGGTCGTCAACCCTGGTGAGGCCGAAGTCGTCCGCGACTGATCGCGCAGTGCATAGCACCTCCTTGCAGCCATCCAGGGAAAAATACCATAGCTCTATATAATCGAAATTGTTAAGCTTTTGGGTTGCATATTGGGAAGGACGCGGGAAGATGGAGTCTCCTACTGAAACAGTCTCGTCGAAGCTGTTCATCTTTGGTTTCTTTTTCTCGACCTCCGCTTTCTCCTTCTCAGCTTCCACTTCTCGTTGTATGCGAGCCTCCTCTTCCTGGGCTGCACGTGCTTGCTCGACTTCTGCAGCCTCAGCCGCTTCCTGCTCCCTGACTAGGTTCCAGTCATTGACTCTCTGGTTGTGACCATCGGTCCATGATTGAATGAGACATGTGACGACGGCTTCTTGGGTTTGGCCGGTTGCTCTTTGTATGTCGCCGCAGATATTTGCGTACACTGGACCGTCGAAGTCGGGACAGACTTCTAACGATGGGTCTGCCATGTAAATTAGAATATGCTAGAGAGTTGTTTGGTGTAGGTAATAGGTGAGAAGAAATAAAAACGAGCAAGACGATACTTCTGAGTGCGAACGATTGTTGTGGCACGGAGACAAGAAGCGTAATGCCACGTCCGACGTTCGCTCGAAGACCAAACTCTATTCCTCCGCTCGTGCCTCGTTACATAATAGACTACCTACTACAGCCTGTTGAAGGTCTTGGAGCAAGAACGGATTTCCGGATATGCACACTATAGCTATAATCCCGCAAACACTACCTCAATTCCAAGTTTCAGCTCATCATCGCCACTAGTCCGACATCACGCAGAAGAACTCACACATGCATCAATCAGTAAACGAGCCATGCCTCTGCTGCCTGCAGAACCGAGTCCCATCCACCAGGCCCATTCTCCCATAACTGCACGCTCTCTACCTCGTCCTTGCCCAGCTTAAACCCGTTGTAGAGGTGTGGAAACATGCCCTCCCCTCCGCGCGGACCGCACACCTCTGCCTTTGGATCTTCCCACTTGATATTCTCATCGACAGGGTCGTAAGGGATGCGGAGTATGTAAACTTGGGCGTGGTCTTTGAAGAACCAGTTGAGTGTGTTTGGGACCTGGTGTGCGGTGGAGAGGTGGATGAAGCCATCTGTCTGGTCAAGGTCGCTCACGGGAAGCCGTTCAGGAAGGGGATCAGGTGGGGCTGCTGATGTTGGAATGAGCTTGTAGATGTAGGTTGGTTTGGCATCTGATGGTGTGGCCATGGTGTTTGGAGAGATTAAGATTGTGGGCGAATTCAGATTGTAGTGACAATATTAATGCAAACAGCTTATCGATGGGATGGACCAAAAATGTACACGAACACATTGGAATTTGGAAGATAATCTGATGTCCACATGGACAGTCACACAGTACATGGTGTCAGCAGTCGTTACAACAGATACGTAGCTCGTAAAATGTATATATATCGTGCGACGTGAATCCTCGAATATCCTCAAGGCTCACACCATGTCTTTCCTCGTCTTCTCCCTTCTCTTACTATGCATGATCTTCCATAAAGTAAGAATTGGCCACACTGCACGTCTCAGGAATGGAGCATTGTGGTCGTGGAATGAGCTATACGTCTGAAGCGTGACGACGATGTAAATTGTGAAGAGCGTGAGCGAAACGGTGACCTCGACGTAGCGACCGAGCGTCTGTAGAGATCCTGAATTGAACTCTACGACGTTCATTCCGAACACAGACTGAGAGTATATGGGGTCAGATAGGTTTCGCACTAAAGAACATCCGTGCTTACGGCTAAGAAGCTGGCCGGCAGGAAGACCATCGTGAGGTATGAGATCTAAAAGTTTGTTGTTGTCCAATAAGTCACTTTAGTTTCAGACAAGAAAAGTACCTGTTTCATAGCTGCCGAGTCTCTGACCGTCGCCTCTGTCAGTTCTCGCGTTTGTCTACTGTCGTAGATATTGACAGTTGCGAAAGCAAGGTCCATCACATTCTTCAGTCGGTTTCCCAGCATCGCACGTCGCCTTTCTAGACGATCTATTTCGCTGAGTAGATTTTGAGACTCCATCTCCATAAGTTTCTTTGACTCTTTGCGCTCTTCAGGGGAGAAGTTACTAGAGTCCATGGCCGGATTGTGGGTCTTCGCGATAAATTGTACTGATACCTCAAAGTTATGAAGCAGTGATTGATACTGTAAGAGATGCGCCTGGAGGATATGAAGTTCGCGCGTGAGCTCCATGTTATTCGTTTGGAGTACTCTCGACTCCTGAATGTTCTTTAGTAACACGCCACTTCTACTCTGCACGAAGATGGCACACCAGTTCACTAAGATGCTTGTACAACAGCTCAAAGGACTCATCCCATGCATATAATGCATACCACAAAATCGCGAGGAAGAGGAAAGTCGGGTCTTTTGACTTGTCGAATAGTTTTTGCCAGTACACACTGGCCCCCACGAGCTGCATGAGCGAGTAGAGGCGCTTCGCGGATGTCCGACACCACGTAGACTCGGGATGGTAGGAGATGACGGTGCTCGTCTTTACGCCGCGGACCATGTGAATTGCGAGGAGGTCGATAAAAAGCATGTTGCCATCTAGGAAGGACGTTGGAATATGAATATAAGGACCTTTATGCACATACCACTCATAGGGAAAGGAGCCTGGGTGTTGATCTGAGCATCTGCTGAATGTGAATAGGATGACTACGACAGATGATGAGTCACTTACTCCTGGAGTTCGATGGTAATGTTAGAGAGGTGGGTGTTGATCGAAAATCTTTGCGCAGCGTTCGTACAAATGGCAGGGTAACAGTAATGTCTATAGCACAATATCAGCATGGAACGCAAAATGGAAGATTTGAACTTGCGATCTCCTTTGTTATAGATAGGCGCTTCCTGGTATCGTGAGGGTATCCAATTTATGGAGGATGTGAAAAAAAATGGTTCGATGTTGTATCTGTGTATGTATGAGGAGCCTCAGAGCAAGTAGATAAGTGAAAAAAAGCCACGTACCTTGTGCCCAGCATGCGCAAGACTGACGGGGTTAAGTCGTCTACAAATATCGATCGCACTCGGATATCGTCTGGACGCTACAAACTGTCTTATGCCCTGACTAGCATACGAGGGTGGTGAGACTCACTTCCCCCTGTAATATATCCCAAAACCCATCCTCAGGTTCATGTTCAGGTCCCACTACTGTAATATTACCCTTTCCTCCGATATCTGAGCTTGCAAAACTCCCGTTGTTGCGCACATCCATCCAGTAAATGGTGCTAGTCTTATTCACCTGACACTTCTCCATCATCTTGCTACGGCCTACTTGGTCTGGTGTCCAGTTCCCGAACTGGTTTTGAGGGTACCCCCGCCAGGATGGATCAATGGCAGTCGTAGAGGCCGTAGAATCTACTTCGAAGTCCATCCATGGCCATGGTCCCGATGGTGCCGCATGTCGATATCTGTGGTGAGTATTAGTCGACAACATGAGGAAAGTAAGCGGAAAGAATTACGGTGGTGCGGGTACCGCAGGTGGCATGGCTATATTACCATCCTTGAGGTTTTGAAGAGCAACGTCCAAGTCCTTCGAGTCGTCATGGCGCACTCTAAAGGCGGCGGCCAGTGTTCGAGTCATGGTGTCCTAGCGGATAGAACTAGTTCATGCAGGAATTGTCGTGAGGAAGGAGGACGTTGAGTATATATATGGTAGACATGGGCGCCCAGGGACCAGCGCTACACTGCGTTCGTTCTCGACTTGGCCATTGTACGCTGACCAGGATAGACGCCTTGATGTAAATTTATGCACGTTGCCTTTTTCGACCAATATTGAAATCAATTCTACGCCCACTTTGAAGGCACATATGCCAATCGGTGAATGGTTTAGATGTGCCCGCATACTATAGTACTATCAAGAGGTTCGGCTCGATCAAACTCCGTGAGACCCTGAGATGCGCTGGCATGATGGCATGAGGCATGTAAGGGACGGCCGAGCTTATCCGAGGGCATGCGCTAGTAATAGGTCTAACCAAAGAAAGGGTTCATTGAAAGTGATTGAAACCAAGTATTAGAGTAGCACTCAGTCTATTCTAATAATTCAAGTCAGGCAAACTGAGCTCGAGGGTGTATCTGTGTTTGCAGTCTTGCAAGTTGTTAAGAACGAATGTTGAGCGGCTCAGCCGGACTCTGAAAAGACTTCAATTTGATTATGTAACACCCCGGCAAGCAAGTCACGGCATTGATCAGGTCGGGACATCATTCCATCATGATGTGTATCCACGGATGCATTTCATCTGGGTAGACAACATGGGAAGTGTACTGTGACTCTCATCCAGTAGCAATTCAGACGACTGAACCTTATAAGCGCTAAATCACAGTGACACTAGTGGGTCCTGTTACCAGCCCTGCTGCCAACTTTTTCGGTCTTGTCGGAGGATTCATCTTCAAAGTTCAGATTGAAGTAGCCTCTAGATATCCGAGTCTCCCTCAATCCTGGGCCAGGTCTATAGCAGTCTTTGCCATGGACGGCCTTGGATCCCCACAAGCGACATACCTCTGACCAATCAAACCTCAAGCTTCAAGTGGCGCACCCCAAGTCAGCCCAGTGGGAGTTGTTGTTTCCACTACGTGATCATGCGTCTGCAGTGAGAGAATGGGTGCGTTTGTCACAGTGATCTAAGAATAAATATTCAATGATATAATCGTAACACAGATGGAACCCTCGCAGTCATAGATCCTTTGACGTGTCTTCGAACGCGCTCCAGTCCAACATAGTGACTACGTGCACGCTTGACAGACATGCTCAAGAACTCACTGGCCCGCTGAGGACGGAGCTTTCGCGCTCCTCCTATTTGTCCATAGATGATCACAGTATCACATCTTCCCATGTTCTCTGGTAACGGGTGCGCACCGACATGATCCGGGTGTATCTCCACTGATGCTTATACCGGACAGATTCGTAACCAATCTGGACTACGTCTTTGAGATGTTATGGCTACTTGACTTGTCCGTGTTGTATAAATCAGGCTGGTCACAAGCCTATCATAGGGAACCAATCCAGACCTTTGGAGGTCACGACGAAATCAATCAAATTAAACGTTCGCGAGGCCATCGGAAAGATAGTACATACTGCAAAACATATTTTCCCTTCAAATCCCCAATGCGCACGAGGTCACTCGAAAGTTGACACGATCCAACAAAGTGGGCATCTAACTCAAATCTAACTGCCTAAACTGAATCCAATGGATGTCTCATCATTTCAATTTCTACACCACGTCATGGAAGTTCAAAAAACGCTACGATCGCGATGGGGTCGCTGTACATGTCCACAACTATAACATCATGGGCGTTAGAATCCTCTTTACCCTCTGTAAAGTTCGACAGACGCCGTGAGGCGCGAATCACCTTTACTACACCACGAGCACGTCCGAGGCGAGCAACGCTATTGCCAAAGACAGTCACACGTGGGAGGGCGTCTGACGGGGCTTACCTGCCTCCTGTTCCATTGAATCCTGACGAGTACCACATTGCGCTGAGCGTCTATTATGGAGGTATAATATAATAAGATGTGCGATGTATGCCAATGTGCCTGTGCTGTGTAGATAATATCTGAAGTATATTGTATTCTAATTAGTATGGTTTGGTATGAAGGAGATACGACGGGAGTGGGGTGGTTACGGGAAAAAAGAACGTCGAGACATCATGCATGCAGATGCATACGCATCTCCAAATCATTCTATGCCCCATATCATCCGTGCGCCAACATCTCAAACAATATCCTGAAAATTCTTTAGTGATTTCCCTCTCCATTTGCCTTTGAACTGCTTGAAGATATAAAACATCGGCCACATAACACGCTGCACCAAAGTGCTATCATCGGAAATAAAAGGACTGTGCGAATGACAGGCCACCATGAGCCAGGAAGTAGCGCATGTGAGCGCCAATGCCGTCGCAACGTAATGGACGAGCGTCTCTTGTCCTTGCTGCCCGGTGACTTCATTGACATTCATCCCGAACACGCCCTAGCGAAGCACAATGATAATTAGCACTTCGAGATCACTCTCGCATACTTGGCACGTACTGCAGTGAAGGAAGCCGGAAGGAATATCATCGTGAGGTAGGAGATCTAAACGGACAATTCTTGAGAACTATAATGGTGAATACAATAACGAAACACAAACCTGTTTCATTGCAGCTGAATCTCGGACGGTGACCTCCGTCAGTTCCCTCATATGCTTACTGTCCCCCATATTGACAATCGCAAACGCCAGGTCCATCACGTTCTTCAGCCTACTGATCTGCATCAATCGCCTGCTCTCCAATCTCGCAATCTCGGAGAGTAGATTCCCACACTCCCTTTCCATGAGATTCATGGAGTCCTCACGTTCGCTATCGGAGTGCATAGCGGGATTCGGGGTCTTTTGAAGGAACTCGACGGATTTCTGGAAGTCTTGGAGAAGTGACTGATGGTTTAGGAGGTGTGCTTGTATGATATGAAGTTCACGAGTCAGATCGATCTTATTAGTCAACAGCACTTGAGATTCCTGAATGGCTTTGATAAGAAACCAAAAGAACAAGCCTTGGTTTTCTGCGACGCACCAGCCAATTGATATGAGTGTAGAGCGCGTCAAATGCCTGGTCCCATGAATAGAGAGGATACCACAAGATAGCTAGCAACAAAAACGTGGGGTCCTTGGATTGGGTGAAGATTTTCTGCCAATATACACTCTGTCCCGCACGGTAGACAATGGAGTGTAGCCGCTTTGCAGGAGGACGACGGTAACCAGAGCTTGGATGATATGATATGATCGTGCTCGATTCCTCGGATCGTACCATATGTATCGCGAGGAGGTCGGGGAGAACAATGTTGCCACCTACGTAACTTAGCTATCGATCTAGACAAAGATGGGGATTTTAACCAGGACTTACATCTGAGAGCGAGTGGTGCTTGTGTATTAATGACTTGAAGTTCGTCTTGAAGAAGCACTTAGCTGGGAGTGATTACAGAAAGAGCGAGAACGACTTACCCGTCGATATGTACTGTAAGGGTATAGATCTCAATGAACTCGGTGTTTCGGCTGTTGGTGTTGATGGTCGAGTGACTGGATTTTGCATCGTCCGCATGAATTGAAGCGTAATCGTGATATCTGCATCAGAATGTGAAGACTCCTTGAACCATCAAACTGTGGAGCCAAATACGCACGATCACCCTTGCCCGACCGAACTTCCTCTTGGTAATGCGAGGGTATCCAATTTACGGATGAAGTAAAGAAGAATGGTTCAATATTATACCTATAATTCTTGTCAGTCAAACAAGTGACCGAGCGACGAAACCATTTACCTTGTTCCAAGCATCCGCAACACAGTCGAGGAAATATTATCTACGAACAATGCACGAACACGGATGTTCGCAGGTCGCTATAGAAGAGGCGTCAATCATCGTACACACCTCGAAAAGAGAGCAACTCACAGGCGTCTGCAACAGCGCCCAAAACTCATTTATACGTTCAGGTGCTATTGTACTTGTTTGATCTTGTCCCTCCTCATCCAGAATCGTAAAAGCCCCGTTCGTTAGAACATCCAACCAGTGCGCCGAGCACTTGCCAAGCTCCGGAGAGTTGCTAAGCATCTTGCTCCGCTTCACTTGATCCGGCTTCCAATTTCCAAAGAGAGCCTCAGGGTATCCGCGCCATGACTGGTCAGCTGTGCCAGGTGAGGCTGGTGTGTTGTCATGATTGAGCGTAATGTCTGAGTCGGTGTCAAAGTCCACCCACGGCCAGGGTCCCGATGGTGCTGCATGACGGTGGCTAGAAATGATTGAAGTAGCTGGATATGTAGGCATGGAGGTCACTCACATAGGTGTAGGAATGGCAGGAGGCATGGTCCTATCGCTCGAGTTGCCGTGCAGACTCGGAGTACTGTGAAGACCAGAAGAAAACATCACGGAAGCTCTGTGGTTATTAGTCCTCGACATCTTTACCCCGTATAAGATGTGCTGCAGGAGTAAGGGAATCGCGAATTCATTCCATCCTAGCAAACTAGATATACATAATGGCGACCGGCGATCAACGTCAACCCAGGAAGGATCTTTCAGCTACAGACTCAGACCCACAGCCAGCATATGAAATCAGAACCTGCGCAACCCTATGACTCGGACAGATTCCTGTCCAGTTTTACGTTCGCATTCGTAATGCTGTACTGTAGATGACCTACCATAAACGAAAGCGGATGAACACAGCAGGAGGCATTAGTGCCACTAATACTGTCAAGAATGTCAGTCACGTCACCTAGAACTTCAACTGGAAGGAATTACCATCTTCCTGTTACACCGTACATGGCCTAACTACACGCCCAGTAGATCAAGATTCGCCAGAAGGATCGGTGTCGTCAACGTACCTTATGTCAATGGGTAAACAATAGATTGCGATTGTCCAGCTGCAGTGTCCTTCGAATGTCTGACGTGCCAGCGCACTTCGGCGTACTAATAAATGTACATAAAAGCACTGCCAAGTGGTGTTAGTCACGTCACCTAGAACTTCAACTGGAATGAATTACCATCTTCCTGCTACACCGTTGGACTAGCGCAGCTAGCAATGTGCCTGCCTCTGGCCGTCTATCGATGGCTTGCCTCATAGACGGGTTGGTCACGAGTGTAGCCTCTGGCAGACGGAAGCTGGTGTGGCCTCGACCTAATGATCCCGACTCTGAGGCTGACTAAGCTACGCAAATGGTGGCAAACACCCACCAGGCTGTGCCACCGCTGGATCCGAGGAGGTACCCCACTCCAACCCCACTCCACCGTATATGGCCTAACTACAGGCCCAGTAGACCAAGATTCGCCGGAAGGATCGGTGTCGTCATTGTCAACGTACCTTGTCAATGGATAAACAATATATATTACGATTGTCCAGCTGTAGTACAAGTCTTCGAATGTCTGTGGCGCACTTCGGAGTAATAAATATACATAAAAGCGATGCGTCAACGTGCACGCCATCAGAAGACGACTACTGAGTACTGAGTAAGGAAAATAAATACCAGAAGACATTCGAGTATTCTGATAGCTCAGATCTGGCTATTTATAATGCTGTTCCAAGAAAGTCACCTACTCCTTGTCCACAGCATTTGTGTGGCGTGCAGCGTGCCCACTTACCCCTGCCACGCGGAGCGCAGTCCTAGGACTTAGGGGCTTGCTGTACAATGCACCAGTGTCTGGTCCTTCCGGAAAACACTCCTAGTATAAAACAGCCATCTCTGCACAGACTACTGAAAGTCCGACAACAGTCATCACCACCAACGGAAGTGCATTCCAGTATGCAAACGTCGCCTGGCTTACGATGATGCCCTTTTGTTTGAGGATGCCTCTCCATAGAAGCCCCGCGAGACTTGCACTGAAGGTGAACGATACAGCCCCAATATTACTCGCGACAGCAAGGGCAATAGCAGCTGCGCGGAAGGTCTGATCGGATAACATAGGAGATGCCGCATTCACGACCTTGGTGAGAAGAATCGTTGCACCAATGTTTGTCCCGGAGACATTGCACAGGATGACTCCCAGAACACCGATCAACCAAATGGTGCGGTACATATCTCCATGAGTGGCTCGTAGTAGCCATGTCGCAAAGACGTCTATCCAACCCTGGTGCGAAAGGGCTTCAATCAAGATAAACTGCGCGAACGCAAATGGGACGAGGGCGAAAGGGAGCCTTGGGAGCGCGGTGAAAAAGGTAGGAAAGTGGGCGTGCAGGCGTTTGTGTAGCGCAATGCCCTTGGAGCGCCACAAGGCGATAGAGGTCTTGGATAAAGGTTGAGGGGACCTGTTGCTAAAGGTGCGATTGGAATCGGGATCAGAATTCACCTTGTCTGTCGTGGGTAGTGGGGCGGACTGGCGATGGCGGCTCTTGTTATCTGATATCGTCTGCCCGTCTTGTAGCATAACATCGTCTAACTGCATTGCATTTTCCTCCGGCCCTTTCTGCCCGCGCCCGAGCATCGGTAGCTGCCGAACAAAGCGGTAGTGATCCCAGGCAACATCATAGATAAACTTGGCCACAGCAAAAGGCAAGCTGATCTTCCACACGTCAATTCCGAAGAAGCTGACTACCAAGCACAGAATGAGAGCCGAGGCAAGCATGAAACTACCGACACAGGCACCGATCGGATCCAGGAGGACCGAACGGGCATCAAGGTCAGCAGCGTGGTTCAACTTGCGAGGGACGTATTTTTTACTGTGGTATTGACCGCCAAGAGCCAAGAAGCAGAAGACGCTGCATGCAATGAAAGGAAGGATGGTGTACGCTGTGAAAGCAGCATTATTCACGTTGAAACCTTCGCAGATTACCACCTAAGATTATCGATTCAGGAATGTCAAATTTAAATTCGAGTTCAACAACACGAAATCAAGACCCACATTGGTGGGATTCCCGACAAACAACACCATGCTCGCTGTGTTCGCTGCTGCAAACTCGGACATGAGCCATGAGATATGATTGAGCTCGGCGACTTTTGTGTAATAAATCAGGAACGCAGTTCCAGAGAGGATGACGGGATCATTTCCCAGCAAGATGGACAGCAAGGTAAGCATGATGTAGAAGTAGGTGTAGAGTTTCCAGCCGTTTGAACCACCTTTGTTGCTGACCCAGAACGCTGCAGACTGAAGGATACCGGTGATGTCGAGGGTGATGGCCATGTAGGCAAGGGAGAAAAAGAGGATAAGAATGTTGTAGGGTTTAACGCCGTCTGTACCAACGATGCCGTCGCGAATGACTGTTGGGTCGAGACATTGTGCCGCCCATAGAATTGCAATTGCGATGATTGGGGCGGTTGTTAAATTTATTGGGATACGGGGTATTCGTCGAGGGGTGGGTATAGAGACTGGGTATATCACAAACCCAATTGATATGACAAAGACCACCAAAGTGGCCACAGAATAACCAGTAATCATGATATATAGTGGGCAGGACCGGTTGTTTGTTGACTGTGAGTCAGACGGAGAAGTATATAAGCTGTTGCGAAGGATTCGGACTCCATAACGTTTCCACAATATACCGTAAAATTATGTCTATATATAGAGTCTTATCGATTTCAAACAGTCTCTTCTCGTTTTCCAGAAGCCAAGGAACCCGCTGCGATACGCCGGTCATGACCTATGTCTGACACCTTATTCGAAACTTGTCTGAGCATGGGGTCATAATTACCAACGTGTGCTCACACACTCGCACTGGTTTAACACTGCATCCTCCAATGTAATTACCGTCGACGCAGTCCAGTCTGCCAGCCGCGGCATTCCTGTATCCCTCATAATACCATGCATGCGAATAGACAAAACAATCTTGGGAATAACCCTGAACCGCCCAGGTTACCGAACCGATCTGCAGGAATGTTCGCTTGACATACAATAACACACCAAACGTGACTGGCCGGCAACTTGCTTGCACTCACCTTATCATTTTGGGTTTACACAATAGGTAAAACATCATGTCATCGTCACCATCGAGAAGTCGGCTAACATGTTCGCTGGGATCATTCTAGTCAAGCACCTACTTAATATACGACAAATAAGGGCGTCTGTCGTCAGTGTGGTGCTAACCTGTGCACGAACCTTGCAGCTCAATTTCGAAGAAGAACGTCTTTTCAACCTTATGACATCATCTTATTATCAACTCGCAGCCGTAACTGGACTGAGAATTCCTTAATTTTCTTCTAGGTTTCGCCTCGAATGATAAGCGTGGTCAATGGTCATTCGTGCGTATGAATGACACCATTGAATAATTGAAGTGTGACGTTTCGATGGTCACATGAAACACTGCCTTTGATACTTCCGACCGGACAGCTTGTCGCCCTAGCTGACTAGGGCCAATGGGCTTAGTGGAGATTGGCGTTTTAGAGTCAGAGAAGGTTACCGAGGTCAGCTAGATTGGCAACTGGCACAAGCACAAGTGAATGTCTTCCTTCCAAGTATTTGATTTGACAACTCTGACAAGTGGATGTTTGGCGACAGATCCCATTTTACCTCATCTTGTGAAGTAATGAATACGGTCATCCGCTCCAGGACATGCAGTGCTACAGCAGGTCCGATTATGCATGTCAGCCGGTCCAATTATAAGTTAGTAAACTATGAACGATTTCAATTGGCTGACTACGCCACCAGGTCTGGGGAATTACATAAACGAATCATATGGTAGACGAAATATACCCGTGAGCTCGTACCTCAGTGTAACTGCTACTTATCGCTGTACAACAAGCAGGAGAATGCCTAAGCCATCCAGTTAAGTGAATCCATTGAACCGCTATTCGATTCAGGTAGTAATTTGCTCCTAAAGTGAATCGCAAACCTTGTTTCGACTTGCGACGTTTCTTCAAGTAGGTGTTTCCGCCAATTGTTTTGAAACACACACTCGGTCGTCCCTGCACGCTGCTTCTATTTATCCACAAGTATTTTCTAATCTCTTGATAAGTGCTGAACAGTATAAGTATCCGTATTCATGCGATCACTCCGTAGCGTATACTAACGGCCCGGTGGTTCCTACACAGTAGGTTACCATATGATATGGTACGTGTTCCATGCAGAAGAAGATATCACTGCTCGTTGATATTTCTGCCTTGCTGTAGATGCTATTCTTATCATTGAATGTGCTGTCAATGACCTGTCAGATGATGCACTGCCATTCGACGTGGCTCCCCGCTGCAGTAAATCCAGACCACTATTTTCTCACTCAACTAGCTTATTTTCGCAGGCGTCACAAACAGCAATACGAATTTTCAGTTGCGTATTTATCCTCTTGAATGGTGTTTGTTCTTGATTGTTATGTAAAACAGGTTGCGAACGTGATTGATGAATCGCCCACCCTGAGTGTGCCCTGTCGTCATGCCCATGATGATCTCGAGAGGAGACTATTAGGGAAACTCAACTCGCGTATGTCGGTTATCGTGGTTATCTATGATGCGAGTGCGAACTGTGTAGCGAACATTGTCGATATCTAACGAAGCATCCTTATGCTCCGGTATTATCTGGATGGTACAAACGGGACGATCTTGCCATGAGAGCAGCTTTGGCATCGGGGCCTTAATTGCATCTAGTATCTTCGAGGCATGCAGTGGTTAAGCTGCATGGAGGCGAGAACTTGAAACGATCTCCCTGCTATTGACCAAAACTGGACGATCTATAGGTGGTCATTTTACATCGAGGGCAGTATTACCATCTTCATCGTGATTTGTATGATGTTCATACCCGCCTCGCAATATCAGATGGCTCACTCCGGAGGAAAGAGTACTCACCATCTCAAAGATGGTCATGGTAAGGTTGAGCTTGAGAAAAAGTCGATCATGCAAGGACTGATATGCTGTGTTTGACTGAAAGGTGTACCGGTTTTGTGATAGCGCACACTCCACATGATCTACACGCGGCGCAACTGTGAGTTACGGTATGATGTTATCATTGCTACTTTGAGCTCTTCCATGGGTGTTCTTGAGGATAGCTCTTTTGAAGTGGGTGAACCAGTTTTATCCAGTGAGAGCCGTGTCTGATCAACAAATAGAAATTCTGATAAGTGGCGCTGATATTTTATTGCTTCGAATGCACTTACTGCTCTTGGATTCAGCACATCTATCTGTACAACATTTGGACATTGCTGCACGCTGTATTTCGCCGCAAGTGATCCTCTTCTACTCCGGGTGTACATGTTCCCGATTAGACGGATCGCTAGTCTAGACTCTAGATGTACTACTAGCTGCAGTAACGCGATTACGACGGATGCATCATTTCATCCATCCCTGAGGCCTGATGCGGTGTCACATCTGCTTCGCCATGACTCGGACAGATATTATGGAACGCTCCACGTAGTACGTATGACAGCAGCGGGAAGCAGATGGTGGTGTAGTACTAAGGGATTGGCAGTCACTGGAGACTTCAAACTCCGCTACCTGCAAATGCACCCAGATTTCAAGCTTCAAGTTGGTCGCGGACACAGACCTGATGCTCTGCGCAGACCCTCACTCAGACTGGCCATTTCAGACTCGTCCTCGCCCCTCCGCCTGTCGCCCAAGGGTCCCCACTATTGACTTTTCGTCCTCTCGCATGATTCTTCAGCTTCTATAGGGGGCTCCGAGCCTCGGGCATGAGTACAACTCGGGCCAAGCTCGGGTTCCACACCTATAAATATGTGGCGCTATATCTTATGATTCAGGTTCCGGGCTTAGTAGGAACAGCGACGATAATAGGAGTTCGTGGCGCGCAGAATATATTCGGCCGATTCCGATATTCTATTATACTAACTACAGTTGAAATGCTCATAATGCATAAGGTGACTATGCATAAGATCTCGTAATGCATGACAAATGGTGGGAACCAACTTCGTTCCTATGTATTTATGCACAAAATCTACTATTGAATAATGCATAGAGCTTTATAGACTTATGCATCATTATATATACTACATAGAGTAATGCGGAGCCTTTGCTCACTAGGGACCCTGCCACAAACCGATGCTAAACCTTTACTGCTCATGTGTAATAAATAAAATTAAGCAGAGCATAATTTTTCCTGCTTTTCAATGGCACCTGCAGACCCCCCAAAGCGTAAACCTCGTCACAACCATAAACCCTATGTTCATGTTATGAAACCCAAGGTCAAAGACTTACCCAAGACATCTGCATTACCCCAGCCTCCAGCCCATGCACGACACAATCTAACACTCAGTGACTGGCTAACTGTAGTCAAATATTATGACGACAACCAGCCTATATCACAGGAAGATGTTGTTAAGCATTTCAAGAATCTTCCTCAGGGTGCTTTGATATTTACTCAATCATCACTCTCTCGTCACATCACAGTAAAAGGACGTAGCAATGATCAGGCCCATTTGTCATCAAATCCAACAGCTCTTTCAGGGAAAAGGGCCCGAATTGTTACCCGGCCAGATGTTGAAAAGGCACTTGTTTTGTGGGTTGGTCATATGGAGCAGAAACGTGAAACTGTTACTGTTACGCTGACCGTCGGTCGGCGTGTGCGAACTAGGATAGGTCTTCTCAGCGACGACTCGAGTGAGTCTACTGAAGCTGAGCGTGGTCTAGCCTTGACGGAACGTCAAGGATTCCTCCGGCAATCTCGGTAAGACAGCGCTCGTCGAGATGCAGGGCTAGCGGATACATGCTAAGTCGTATGGAGGCGACTTAGAAGTGCGGTCTCACACAAGGAAGCTGGTAAGCTTAGATGAGCAAGTTCTGGGGATGAACCTAGTAGATTGAAGTAAAGTCTAAGTACAATAATCTGTGTCTACTTATAGGGAAGTACTACAAGTATTCTAGCTCAGTCTGTAATCAATAGTATATCGTAAATCTATGATAGCCAGACATGAGGTTTCGATAAGATACATGAGGCTTAACCTCTGATCAAGCATGCTGCGCCAAGGGCAGCTGCGCATAGGTACAGGAAGCGCCAAGCGCGCTCCGGATCTTCATGAAGCGACATGTGGTATACATGCGCTGATCTAGGGTGTCCATGAGGCGTACAGCCTCCATGGATCAGGTACAAGGCCGTCTAGGCCAGGGGCGGGGTCATAGCGCCAGGGGTGGGGTCATAGCGCCAGGGGCGGGGTCACAGCGGTCCAGACCACTGTCTTTCTAGGCGCGGGCGGCGCACCGCCGCGCGGGGAGTCTAGCAGAGCGGGGGCAGGCGTAGGGAGAGCTGGGGCTTTAGTAGGTGTTACAGATCCCTGTAACAGTTACAGGCCCAATGCTTATGGCAAAATGTGCAAAATTTGAGGAAGCCATGGATATACCAGAGGATGAGAGGTTAAAAAGTGGTGGTTGGGTGCAAAATTTCCTGTGAACGTGAGCCAAGAGTCAATATGTTACAGAATATTGATTTTCTATTTTTTAGGTACAATATGAAAGAATATCGTCGACATGGAGAGGCAGCATCTGTTAATTTAGCAGCAGTTGCGGCGGAGCGCCAAAGAATCTCGAAGTGTCTTGAAAAATACACACCAAAAGACCGGTGGAATATGGACGAAAGTGGACTGTTTGGATTGTAGGTGATCGTGAACTTCAACTTCATATTATAGCTCTGACATACTATTTTATAGTGCTCCACCAGACTGTGGATTGGCATCAAAGCAGATGTCCAGAAAGAAATCAAACAGATCTCGTATCACAGTTGCCTTCCCATGCAATGCTGATGGAAGCGAGAAACGGCCAATTTTTTATATAGGCAAGGCAAAGCAACCTCGCTGCTTCGGCAAAAAGACACCTGCATCCTATGGTTTCTATTATTGTAACAACAAAACTGCCTGGATGACATCTGCATATTTCGAAGAGTCAGTATTTCTGTTATAATGTTCGACAAGCTGCTTATTTTGTACTCAAGGTGGATCAAACTCCAAGACTTGCAGTTCAAAAGTCAAAATCGGCACATAGCATTGACAATTGACAATTTTTTTGGTCACGAAATTTCATACAAGCCAACAAATATCGAGCTCATCTATTTTGAACCAAATCTCACACCATATGTGCAACCCTTGGATGCTGGTATCATTCGTTGTGTGAAAGCTCATTACCGAAAAGCTTTCTGTTTGCGTGCAGTGGAGTTAGACGATGCAGGAGAGGATGACATCTATAAGATAAATCTCCTCAAAGTCATGTTGATGGTAAGGGATGCTTGGGACGCTGTCACTCCAGAGACAATTAGGAATTGCTGGAAGCATACAAAAATCACAGAGTGCGTATCTACTACCTGGTACGAAGTCTGATATTGAAACAACGACTTGTTGGTCTTTATAGGGCTATCCCAGACACTCCTGCTTCATCAAATCTAATTTGCTCCACTCCCAACACTCAGTCCCCTCTTGCAGATGCTGAGGCATGGCGAATCATAAAGAATTTTGCAACTGGTATTATTGAAACCCTTCCGAATGCGCAGGAGCAGCTGGTGGCACATCTAGGTCTAAATATCACTATGACGATTGGAAACCTGCCTTCGATGCAATATTTGCGGCCGAGAATGATGAAACGGCTGCTGCAACTGTCATTGATCACCTTGCCTCCCAATCACTCTATCCTGCAGCAGCTGCCCCGCATCCTCAAGAAGGTCTCCCCAAACCTCCAACTCGTCCCTTGCAACCATCTTTGCCGCAGTTGTCTCAGCTCGAGACTGAACTTATGAACACTATCAAAGATCTGCAGCATCGTAAACGAATCCGTGGTACTGCACCTACTTTGGAGGATTTGTTGAACCCGATTGAAGAAGATGTGATTGGCCATACTGGCCTTGAGTTCCCCAGCGGAGATGATGAGATTATTGCAGAAGCAACTCGGCAAACAATGGAGAATGCTGAAGAGGATCTTGAGGATGAGGTAGATGACGAAGTTGATGACTCACGCGAGCCAATGCCACCAAAGGAGGCCCTGGATTTGTGTGAATGCATGGAAAAGGTCTGTGTTGATTATTCTGATGCTGATGGTGTATCACTGCTCGAGATGCAGAAACAACTGCGAAAGCTGTGAGCACATCTCCATCATCTTGATGGTAGATCTCATGTTCAGACCACTCTTGATCAATGGGTTGCTTCGTCGAGTAAAAAGATGTATTAATGTTGTAGTAGTGGAACGGTGGTATATTTGACAAAGTCAGCGCTGCGTGGGAAGATAAGTCACAAAGTGTGACTCATATGTCACTGCATAAGGTATCATAATGCATAAGCTAGGTAGGGGACCAGCATTATGCATTATGAGAATGTCAACTGTGTTTACTCCACCACTCAGATGCTCTCGTAACTCCGCTAAGCAGTGCACGAGCCATGTCGGCTGATTGCAACGTCTATACTGATGTCACAACACTCCCCCTCAATCTGGAGACATGCCCATCATGTTGGAGAGTCTCTGATGCGACGGTTTAGCTAGCGGTTTAGTGAGTACATCTGCTATCATCCTTTCTGTAGGACAGTATACTTCTTGTATTATTTTCTTGCGAATCTTACTTCTGATGTAATGATTCTTTACATCAAAGTGTTTTGATTTCGCGTGATATTGAGGGTCTCG
This sequence comes from Suillus discolor, assembly GCF_016758755.1. Classification (NCBI taxonomy): domain Eukaryota; kingdom Fungi; phylum Basidiomycota; class Agaricomycetes; order Boletales; family Suillaceae; genus Suillus; species Suillus discolor. The sequence goes on from NW_024541313.1 coordinate 169,014, forward strand.
TGCTATTGCTAACGCTGCCATATTGTCTCCATATAGGATTGTTGGTCCTTCTTGGGCCAATTTCAAATCTTCGAACAAATATCAGAGCCACACTGCTTCCTTTGCTCCATACGCCATCGCTGCATATTCTGCCTCCATTGAGGATAGCGAAATGGTGTTTTGTTTCTTGGAGCTCCAAGTAATGGCTCCTTCACTAAGTTTGAAGACATATCCTGATATTGAGACTCTATCGCGAACGTCATTAGCATAGTCTGCATCTGTCCATCCCTCAAATTTGACTTTGGCGTTTGTGGAATCGTTTCCTCGATACTTAATTCCAAGGTTTTTCGTCCCAGCTAGATATCTTAATACCCGTTTTGCTGCTGACCAATGTGTTAGTCCAGGATTTGCGGCAAAAGAGCTTAGCCTTTGTATCGCATATGTGATGTCGGGACGTGTCACCACTGCAAGATACATTAAAGATCCGACTAACGAGGCGTAACTATTACTTTGTTCGCCTTTTGTGTCGGTATCCTCCTTTTCTAATACAATTTTCAGATCCATGGGCATACCTACTGCGTTGCAGTCCTGGAGTCCATATTTTCGTAGGATTGAATCTATGTACCATGCTTGAGATAACTTAATTGTTTTCTCGGCACGGTCTCTTGTTATTTCAATTCCTACTATCTTTTTAGGTTCTCCCAGGTCGGTAACGTCCAATATCTCTTTTAGCTGCGTCTTTAATTGACTCATAAGATTGACACTATTTGCAAACAGGAGTAGATCGTCTACCCATACTGTTATAATCTGCGTGCCTGTCTCGGTCTGTCTTATATAGACGCATGGATCCAACTCAGTACGTTTAAATCCTATCTTCGTTAGACGACTATTTAACTCAATGTTCCACTCACGTCCAGATTGTTTTAATCCATACAAGGTTTTTTGAAGTCGACACACTCTTCCGGTACCGTCATCATATCCTTCCGGTTGGACCATGTACACCTCCTCTGTTAAGGTGCTGTTTGAATATGCTCCTTTCACGTCCATCTGCTCAACTTCCCAATTTAGGGCTGCTGCAACAGACATCGTCGATCGTATCGACTCAAGACATACTACCGGTGCAAAGGTATCTGTATAATCCATACCAGGAATTTGTGAGTACCCTTTCGCTACTAACCTTGCTTTATACTTAATGATTTCGCCTTCTTTATTTGTTTTCTTAACTAGGACCCATTTGTTTCCTACGAGCGTCCTGTTCTCAGGTGGTTCTACCAACTCCCAAGTGCCCATTTCGTTTAACTGAGTAAGTTCTGCTCATATCGCTTCTTCCCATTTTGGCCAATCTATTGACGCCTGTGCTTCACTTAGATTCTTTGGCTCATTAGGGTCAATGTGTCCTCCTTCTACCATCGCAATCAAGACTATGTCTTCTTCTGTAAGTTCTGGCAATGGTAGTTTACCGTCTCTAACTTCATATGACTTAGATCTATCATCTTCGTCATTATCAAAGTCTGGTAAGTCTGGTTCATTCATTTTTTGGTAATCTTTTCTAACTGTTTGTCTCTTGGTTCTTCTGGGCAGCTCATTTGTCTCTGGCGGCTCTTTCTGCTTATTATCTGCGGATATATGCTCATTTGAGCTCTTTTCTTGTAAGTGTTCTCGTATATCTCTATGCTGTTCATTTATGGAGTGTTCTTGTATAGGTGATTGTGTGTCAGCTCCCCCTGATGTCTGCACGTCTATCTCCCCCATATTAATCTCCCCCTCGTGCTGTACATCATTAGCGCTTTCTGGGATCTTTTTCGGTGAGTTTATAAACTTGTAGTTTCTACTCACTCGTATCTGATGTGTTCGGGCATCATAGTAACGTATTGCCTTCGGTCCATCCACAAAGCCGACGAAGACTTGTTTTATGGACCTAGGCTGCATCTTAGATTGGTTGGCGTTCTCCTGGAGAACATATACAGGTACACCGAATTCTTGTAAGTATGACATGTCAGGTTTCTTACCACTCCATACTTCTTCAGGGGTTGAATGATCTAATGCTCGGGTTGGTGCCCGATTTCTTACATATGTGGCGTGTGCAACCGCTTCTGCCCATAGGAACTCTGGTAACTCTCTTTTGGTTGTCATCGCTCTCGCTAATTCTGTTAGCGTTCGATTCTGTCTTTCTGATACTCTGTTTTGCTGTGGTGAATAGGGCGCTGTTGTTTGTAAGTCTATTCCCTTCTCTTTACACCATGTTATTAGCTCATTATTTATATATTCAGTACCGTTATCTACCCTAATTGTCTTGGGTGATTTGGTTCGTTGTCTTTCAAGGTAAGCGATATATTGCTTTACCTTTGATGATGCCTCATTTTTGTGTTTCAGAAATTCAACAGTACATCTCCTGGAACAATCGTCTATGAAGGAGATATAGTAGCGGGCTCCTCCTATAGATTGAGTCCTTGCTGGACCCCATACATCACTATGGGTAAGTTCACATGGTTTTTCTGCACGTTGATCTACTAATTTCAGGAAAGGTTCCCTTATTTGTTTTGCGCGAATGCACGCTTCACATTCAAATTGAGGTTCGCTTTTATCTATATTCAAGCCGTCTACTAACTTTTCATTATACAGCTTTTTAAGACCTGTTACCGCTACATGGCCATATCTTTTGTGCCATGTCAGCCAATCGGCTGGTGGTCTCTCTTTTACGGTATGTGTCTTTTCTATTAGTCTTAACTTCGCTCTAACATTTAGTTTATATAGGCCATGTTCAATATGTCCTTCCACGATGTGTTGTCCTTGTTTGGCATACAAGGCCACTTTTCCACCGCCGAACCTAGCACATCCGCCATCTTTGTCTAGCTGGCGCACAGATAATAGATTGTTTGATGTGTTCGGTACGTATAATACATTCTTTAGATAAAATTTGACCTTTTGTCTGCCTATATAGCTTTCGAGTTCGACTGTGCCTCGCCCTTTCACTTCAAGGGGCTCGTTTCCTATCCCGACAACTTCACTTTTCATTGGGACATATTCTATAAGTGCAGTTCGAACTCTGGTTATATGCGAGGTTGTTCCTGAATCTGCGAACCACTCGTACCAGATCATTGATTCTTGTTCGCTCTTTGGGGAAAGATCAGACTGAACCATAAACACAATTTTAGGTTTGTCTTCAACTTCCATATTGGTGTCGTCATCCTCCATATTGCCTCGCACTTGGTAAGCACGTTTCGGCTTTACAGGTCTAGATGACGCTCCTGAAGTCTTGTTTCCCCAGCATGCTGAAGTCTCGTGTCCGAATTTGCTGCAGGACATACACTTCGGCTTGCCTTTCCAATAGCACTTTGCAGTGACATGGTTATGTCTTCCGCAAATCGAACATTCCGGTAAGTTCTGTTTTGGTCTTTCCTTCTCGATCTTACACTTTTTCCTGTGTTCGGTACTCTTAGCATAATACCCCTTCTCCTGCGCCTGCATACTGTGCGTCTCCCTACGATTATACTCGTCTATAATCAACGAGGTAATCTCCTGGGACATTATACCTTTTGTCCCTTGCGCATCCGCATGCGTACCAAGGTACGAGGATGTGAAGGCATCCCAGGAGTCCGGTAGGGACATCACGAGCAAGGATTTATATTCCTTGTCCATAATCATCTCGCCCATAAGATGTAAGTCGTTTTGTTGCCTTTTCATCTCATTGATATGTTCGACGATATAGACGCCTTCAGCTGCTCGCATAGCGAATAGATTTCACTTCGCGACGACAACACTCTGTTGTCCTCGAACTTGATGAATACTCATCAAGTTTGTCCACATTTGTTCAGCCATTGCAGCCTCGGTGACATGCACCATCTGTTCATCAGTGATGCTGTTCATTATCAAGGTCTGTGCAACTTGGTCGAGTTTATTCCATGATGCTAACTCATCCGTTTTGTTCGGATCAGGCTTTTTCGTCGTGCCGTCTACATGTTCAGACACGCCATGAAGCTTGAGAAGGCCCATCATATGGGCTTTCCATCCACTCCAATTCTTTTCCTTCAAAGGTTCGATTTTATATGACAACAACGCTCCGAGGTTAATCTCTTTAGGTTTTTGTATTGCCGCAGGGACAGGTACTGTTGTGGAAGTCCCAGTAGCTGTAGAAGTCGGAGGATTAGGATTGGGATTCGACATCTTGACTATTATTTCAATGTATTGCTTTAACGTTTGCTTTTTAACGTATCACAGGGCTCGTAACCTCTTATGATTCAGGTTCCGGGCTTAGTAGGAACAGCGACGATAATAGGAGTTCGTGGCGCGCAGAATATATTCGGCCGATTCCGATATTCTATTATACTAACTATTTACTCCGCCACTCAGATGCTCTCGTAACTCCGCTAAGCAGTGCACGAGCCATGTCGGCTGATTGCAACGTCTATACTGATGTCACAACACTATACACTGCCGCCATCCATCACAATTTCTTCCGAATAATTATACTATAGATTAGAAGGGGTTAGTCCTCCACGTTATGCGACTAAAAAAAATGCACCACAGCCGCCGGTCAGTATTAATTTAGCTAGTGCGGTGAGTGAACCTTGCCGCGGCATCGCGCGGCATCCGTGAAAATCGCGATATCGCGGACTCATAAAGTTTGCAGGGTCGGCATCACCCGAGTGGTACTATCTATAGTACTTACTAGTACTTACCAGTCGCACAATTCCTCGACTCGGAGCACCTGGCATTTCGACTGAGATGACATCAGTAGGTTTACTACACTTGGGCGTCGTGCTGTACTGATTATGGGCTGCATAGTACGTCTTGAATGTTTTTTTCTACGCAAAAGCACGACTCCAAGTCACAAGCTAGGACAGTCTGCGAAGTCACATTCGAGTCCCCATATTAAAGAAGATATCTTCCCTCGATCTTGTCTGCTTCCAGCAGACTAGTCCATTGCTGTTAGAAATCATGCTGCAGTGATCCCTCTACTACGTTCAGTGGCGCATCGCTCGCAAAGCCCCAGATCAACGACAACGTTCCATTGAACGCCCTCAATTGTATATTGCGTTACCCTGAGATTAGGTTTTCGGATGTATGTGTCATATACAGGTTCCGCTGGTGCTACCATTCCAGACTCGGAGCAGGGACACACTCTACTTGATTGGAATGAATCTGTGACAGTTGAGTATACAACACGATACATTGCTATCTGGATATGTACTAAGGTGCAGGCCTGGATGTTAGTGTTCATTCAGAAACTTTGATCATGTCCCAATTTACGCTCCTTGGGACTCGGACTGGATTGGGCCATGTGCGAGGGGTGTTACGGTAGAAACACAAGGTAAACGTTCCGATGTCTCTTTTATAATGGTTCACTGACTCGAGTCTTGCCCTGCAGCATACAGGAACATGACGGGGAATTTTCGCTCTTTATTAACTTTGTGTTTGACATTCGTGTCGTCTTCTGTCGCACTCAACACCCAGCTAGTCATTTCAAACGCCAAGATTGCCCCGGACGGTTTTGCACACGAGTATGTACTTGATACACGGCTCATAGGTGTCTAATCAATTTCGCAGCGCTATCGTGGTCAATGGTGAATACCCTGGACCAATCCTCACAGCAGTGAAGGTAAGAAATTCGCTTTGTGTGGCTGCTCGTACCAACAAAATCATCTGTGTTCAGGGCGAGCGCTTTCAAATCAAGGTCAAGAATGTGTTGGTGGATGAATCGATGAACAAGAGTACAACCGTTGTTCGTCTCGTCTTGACTCTGGGATCGTTCTCTGACGTAGTTCCAGCACTGGCATGGAATCAAGCAACGCTCATCGAACGAGATGGACGGAACTGCTATGGTGACCCAATGTCCCATTACGTCTGGGCATTCTTTCATGTACGACTTCACACCAGCCGACCAGAGTGGGTCATTTTGGTGCGGAATGGCTTTGTGCTACAGAAATAATAATTTATGGTGTGTCAGGTATCATTCACATTACACACTCCAGTACTGTTGGTGATTTCATTCTTCATCGGAGTAAACCGCCTATCTTGGTTATTCAGGTGAAGGCTTAAGAGGACCCGTGGTCATTTATGACCCGCTAGATCCCTACTTGGACATGTATGACGTTGATGACAGTGAGTAAGAACGTTGACTATGCAGGGTAGTTTGTGTGTACTAACGATATGCAGCATCGACTATTCTTACTATCTCAGATTGGTAAGATAATCAGCAGCAGTTTTACTCGTTTACATAACTGAACCCATCTCGTTCAAGGTATCACGTGAACGCCTACGATATCACCGGAACCGACAATCCCGATGCGATACTCATTAATGGCCGTGGTCGCTATGAAGGCGGACCTCCGGTACCTCTGTCTGTTCTCAGTGTTGTGCAGGGAAAACGCTACCGTATTCGATTGATGAATATGGCATGCAAACCAAGTTTCGTGTTCTCGATCGACAGCCACACGTTTACTGTCATCGAAGCAGACAGTGAAAACACGTTACCTCTGGCCGTCGACTCGGTTCCAATCTTGGTTGGGCAACGATACTCTATAATCCTGAATGCAAATCAGACGGTCGACAACTACTGGATTCGGACAAACCCCAATTATAACACGACCTTTGCAGGAGGTCTAAATTCCGCGATTCTTAGATATGAAGGAGCTCCACGGCAGGACCCCATACACAGAAATTGGACTCTAAGTAACCCTTTGTCTGAATCGAACTTGCGCGCTCTAGAAAGCCCTACAGCTCCTGGTCTTCCAGAGGCCGGTGGCGTAGACGTTTCGTTGAATCTAGTCAGCGTGTGGGACGACAATATCGGGAGATTTCTCATCAATGGCTATAGCTATACCTCGCCGACCACTCCCATTTTATTGCAACTTTTAACCGGACAGTTGACTGCCTCTCAGCTGCAGCCCTACGGGTCGGTTTACACCTTGCCGCCTAACAAAACAATCGAGCTGTCTGTACCAGGCGGACAGCCCGAGGAATATGTAAGAAATCCATCTTTCTTCCTTTCACTTTTCTCATGTTCCACTCTAGCATCCTTTCCACTTGCATGGCGTGGGTATGACATACTATATCCGGTTCGTTTTATCTCATGTTTTGCACAGCACTCCTTCTCCGTTGTAAGAAGCGCTGGAAGCGATACATACAACTACTACAATCCTGTGCGGCGAGATACAACAAGTAATGGTGTCGGAGGCGACAATGTGACGATCCGCTTTAGAACCGATAATTCCGGACCATGGTTATTCCACTGGTATGATCAATCTAATTGTTACTGTGTATGGCTTAGTGACGTTCTTTTTTTAGTCACATTGACTGGCACCTTGACCTGTTAGTATTATTTTTCAATCCACAATCGAGTGAAATTTTTGACCCAGATTTTGTAGGGGCATGGCTGTGGTGTTCGCACAAGACGCCGGTGATGCTTCTTTGCACACATCAGGTAAATGCCTTGCTGATATTCAATACCCTGACCTCATTGCCATTGCTGTAGGTGCATGGAAGCAGCTGTGTCCGATCTATGATGAGTTGCCATCAATAATTCGGAACGGGAGCGAACCGTGAGCACTATCATGAAGGCGGTATGAAACACGAAATTTCGGGATTTAGCAGACATCCTAATTTTTACATTCTACTAACTAGTACTGTCTGTTGTCAGCATGTCGCGTACACTATGTTTTCGTATTCTTCTCCAACTTATTTTCTTCTTTATCGTTATCCTATAATGGATAGACCTTACAGTGTCAAGTTCGTCTGTATGTACTTGTGGCATAAATAATGTGCCTTGGTTTGCTCTTCTAATAGTGAACATCTGAAAGCCGGCCAGTCAGCTATTTGGGTTCGTGAGGAGCAGGATTACGCGCGCTTGCACTGTCAGAAAGCATCGTAAGTAATCGATCGCTCACAATTCTGACACAGCAAGTCGAGGCAGCATCCGAAAAAAGCTGTAATATTATACGCTGTTCGGCGTCCGACGATTGAATAAAGGCTGCCTCGAGACCGGAATGAACAGCTGCACGGAAATTATCGAGCTATGACAGGGAGGAGGCACCACCTATGTGCACAGAGTCAGGAAGGAGCGGAATTCATGGATACTTTGGTCCAGTGTTACTAGTGACCACAAACGCTCCCGACTCCACTCATCGATCATAGTGCTGGGGTGTCCCAAGTACTATGTACGTTGAGTGATCGGGCACGAGGTAACCGCGGCATATGGGAGATGATATAGATATACTTGCCTTTGAGGCTTATATTGAAGGTACTCGGAGACGCATTGCCTCTGTAGTCGAAAAAAGAGCAACTCGACGTGGAAGCGTGTTTAGAATCATAGAAATCCGAGGTAGATATATCAGGCCACTAGAGATCTGCGATTCGTGTTTGATAACGCGAATAGTGTGAACGTTGACCAAGCACGGTTCTCCTCGGTACAGAGCACCTTGACTCGGAATAGGTTAATGATATGTAGTAATGATAATTTGTACAAACCTGGTAAGAGCAGATGCAGATAGGAAGATTTTGTCGGGTTGCGTGCAGGGAGTGCTCTTGAGTTTTATACACTGTGAAGCCGACTCGCTGGGTTACTAGCAACATCGAATGGTCAAGAAGTGCCAGTGGATTGCGAGAAGAGATTCGTCGCCTCTTGCCACTGGCCAGTGATTGAGGTTTTGGTATCTCTGCAGGTCCGGCAGCCTCAAAATACGACTGTTCCGAGTTTATATTTACTACCTTGTTCGATGTGCAGCTGGCATATTAGTCGAGAAGTCTAAAAAGGAACCACTCTCGTGAAGAAGAGACACAGAAGATACCCAAGAGATTCCGACAAAAACAGGTCGGAGCGGAAGCAATAAGTCATAACCAAACACGCTTACCACAGGTCCCTCTCGACAGTGTCGTCCACGACGACCAGCACCCTTTCCACGACTTCCACATTCGTAACTCTATGAGTAGCCGACAGTCACGCAGTACTCCATCTTCGTCCTCTTCCTCGTCCCCACATGGCTCAAAGCTGTCCAAATTCCTAGCGAAGCAGAGCCGGGATAGGTCAAAATCCATGACAGATCCAATCGTAGCTGCTAGCACCGCGTCCATCGCCAGCTCAAGTTCATCCAACTGTACGTCTATCAGTAGCCCGCCACTTTCACAGTACAGCTCGCGAAAGAGCGGGAGATTTGGTGGTGGGAACGCTAGCAACAATCTTAGAGACGACAAGCCAAATAGCCCGCAGCCTGACCCTGATAGTGAACAGGAGGACTCATTTGATGAAACACCTGTTATTATTGAACCTGTTGATATTATACGCTCACGGAATCGTTCAGAACGCCCTCTCAGTACCATTGGTGACATACCTCCCTCTTCCATGTACGCTTCAACATCATCCACACGTATATCGGATCTCCCTACACGACTATCCGGATGGCTATCACATACTTTTACCAACTCATCAACAGACTTATCACTTCCGTCAATACTCTCGCAGTCCAATTTTACCTCCCAGGCATCCCCTAAGACCAAGAGCTCAGCCTTACTCACCGCCGCGAAGCACGGCAAAGGACATCTCGATCGCGCAATGCGCTTTTTGTTGGATAGTGACTCTATCCCTAATAAATCTCCAGAGCCTATATGGCTCCTTGGTGTACAACATTCAGGATATGAACCTCCACCTCATCCTACCCCCAGTCGCCGCCCTTCTATCGAGTCTCGCCGCTCTCCATCGTTCCGTTCTACCACATCATCCTCAGCCACAGTTTTACCTGACCCCTCTCTGTCACTCTCATCATCCTCTTCCAAAAACCCTGCCAACAATTGGCCACCTGTTTTCTACGCAGATTTTACGTCACGAATATGGCTAACATACCGTAATCAGTTCGCCCCCATACGCGACTCCACACTATCGGCTCTAGAGTCGGATATAGCTTGCTGCGAGCCACAGCCTGTATCTTCGAGTCCGCGCCCTAAGAAGTGGCATTGGCCGGGCGGGGGTGAGAAGGGCTGGACGAGTGATGCGGGGTGGGGTTGTATGCTCCGGACAGGTCAATCACTATTAGCAAACACTCTATTGCATTTGCACTTAGGTCGAGGTGATCTTTCCCCTGATAGCTCAAGAAACTCGTCTTGATTGCTCATTATTCAGAATGGCGCCGTCCTCCACACCCAGTACACACAAATGATTACGCCACATATGTCCAGATCATTACGTGGTTCCTTGACTCGCCTCTCCCTCAAGCACCCTTCAGTGTACACCGCATGGCCCTTGCTGGAAAGGAGTTGGGCAAAGATGTTGGGCAATGGTTCGGGCCTAGTACTGCTGCAGGCGCCATAAAGTATTCATTTTCCTCATATTCTACTTCTAATCAATCCATTAATCTGTGCACGCAGAACGCTTGTACATGCCTTCCCAGAAGCTGGTCTTGGTGTCTCCGTTGCGACTGATGGTGTTATTTATCAGTCTGACGTGTACGCCGCATCAAACGTGCATATTGGTTCACCACGACGACATATGAAAGCCACCTGGGGCGAACGCGCAGTCCTTGTACTTATCGGTATCCGTCTGGGTATTGACGGTGTTAATCCTATCTACTATGAGACTATCAAGGTCAGAGCACTCGCTTGAGATATCAGCAAACATCTGACGTTTATCTAAGGCGCTCTTTACCTTTCCGCAAAGCGTGGGCATCGCCGGCGGGCGCCCCTCTTCCTCGTACTATTTTATGGGTTCGCAAGCTGACAATCTCTTCTATCTCGATCCACATCACGCTCGAACCGCCGTACCCCTCCGCCCAGCACCCCCGCATGACTTCAAACGCGAGATGACCCCAGATTCGGGCCGCCAGCGCACCTCCCACCACCGCGCGCCTACTTCACCTTCAAGCGTGCGCACGGGAAGCTCAACATTCTCATATCATGCACCACTTTCACCTTCACCGCTGCAGCATCAACTTAGCGCAAGCTCGAACACATCAGGTTCATCTAACTCTCCTCCGCCACGCTGGCCGAACCCGAGCTTGTCAATACCACTTGGAGGGTCAGAGCTCGACCCACGAGAACCAAGTACGGAGAACACCGAACTGGATCCAGTCGCAGAGCACTACGTGACACAGTACTCCGCTTCTGAGCTGCGGACGTTCCATTGCGACCGCGTGCGGAAGATTCCCCTCAGTGGACTCGACCCAAGTATGTTGCTTGGGTTCCTTTGCAAGGACGAGACGGACTGGATGGATCTCAGGAAACGTGTGAATGAGGTGGGCATCTTTTTGATACCGACGAGTGTTTTCAGTGTTGATTTTTCCCCTCGTGGGGTGCGTTGGTAGTTGATGCACAAGCACAAGCCAATATTCACGATCCAGGACGAGCCACCCTCGTGGCCATCTGATTCGGACGAATTCATGGGGCTCGAATCCATCTCGGAGCCAGATATCGATATGGAATTTGATGGAGATGGTGTGGAACGTGACGATCAAGAACAGCCCGAGAACGAAGACCAGTTCTTTGATACTCGTTCTGCATCTCAGTCATCTGTTCCAAAGGGTCAGGGCTCAGAAATTGACACGGAGGAGGATCCAATAGGGCCAATCACACCTGGCCCCAATTCTATGCTTGAGGCAGACACACCAGACAAGGCAAGGGAGCCTATGGATGATTTTGAGGAGATTAGTGCTGAGGACGAGGATGATGACGAGGACTGGGTAGATCCGTCGCTACCCACGCCTCTGGCGCTGTCCGTACAGCGCCCGTTTGCGCCTCCTCTTGGGAAAGCGATATCGACGAGCTCCACAAGCAGCAGTGGAAGTGCGGGGAAGGGGAGTAGCAAGAAGACAGCTGGGAGGAAGCAGAAGACGTTGGTGCCGCCAATACAGGCGCCGGTGAAGGCCGATGTACATTTTCCGTTTCCGCGGTCGCTGGAGGAGAGCGTGCATGATGGGGGGCATGGGTCAGAGGCAGAGCCATATGAGAGGCGGATGAACAATGCACGTGCGAGAGACGGGGGGCGCACCGAGAGCGGGGGCGTCAAAGCCGTTTTGACGGAGGATATGAGATAGCCCAGGGTTCGTTGGTTGTAGAGTGGTGTTAGGGTATGTTTTTTATTAGTGCCTGGGCATTTCATTTCGACTTGCGGCTGCCTGTGCTATGGTGGACCCTTTCGGGCCTGTAACTATGTATGTACTTTTGCCTGGTTGTTCGTAGAGATACCCGTCACGTTGGCATTGGCTCGATGTTATCCATCTCCCTCTCCTGTCTTGGGCTTTCCAATGTTTCACCAACAACTTTTCACTATGATAATTTATTCGAGCTATGTTCATTCGTAACAAATGAAACCTGTCAAGAAAAACATTCAATATTCAGGAAGAGAGATGCAGAGAACAAGAAAACGAGTTGAGTAGCGCCAGAAATAGGATATCTACTGTATAAATGACAAACCCTATAAGTGGTCGCCAAATGAAATTTAAATTCGACACACCTGTTGAAAAAACAGATGTACTTAGTACGTAGGCGTTATAGGCCTCTCTCAGGAAATTGAGGATATTATGTACTTGCACAGTTTTCTCGATGAATTCATGAATGCGTCCCGTAGAACTCAGTGAAAGCACGAGACGCTGCCATAAGTGACATGGACAGGTTTTCACCTTCGATTTCCTTTATAGTATGTCGTCATTGGTGTACTCGTGGTGGCAATTAAACATTGTTAGGTGTGCATTACACCACAATCACAGACACCATACGGTTGGAACCGAGACTCACGTCATTGGCTTCACAAAGAATCTAGTCCGTAGTACAAAGGTTGGTTGGTATGTATTTAGTATCAGGGGCCAGGACTGCCATCCTTTATCACTTAGCATGAATGAAGGTTGCTAATCTGACGGTCTCTTCGGAAGCTGTATATGATGAAGTTGATATGCAAGCTGGGCAGTCTGTTTGTAACACTTGGGAAACGAGAAGATGAGTGCACTGTACATGTACCTTACAAAGAAGGCTTGGAACTGATGCAGTTGTCATCCTTCCACCGTATCTCCTGAGTAAGTACGGCTAGAAGGATGAGCTCCGTGGAATATATAGTATATCCTTCCTCGACCAATGGTCTCCAGATCGATTGGTCTGCTGGACAAGAGATAACGTGACGGTTTCTGTTCGCCTTGAGTATTCGAGTCGTTGGCTTGGACGTCTGAACCTGATTATGCCCGCAGCGTCATGATGCGTTGCACTCGATGCAAGTGTCAATATAACTTACCTGGCCACCGGCAGATGCTATGACAGCTTTGAGCAACTTCAAGTCAATCTCGACTTTAGGGGTCACATAAAATGTCATCCCTTTCAGCAAGCCCTCCCCTCCGTCTTCACGTTTAGCGCGCTCGAGAGAAGCGGAGAGCTTAAAATTCCATTTCCGTTCCGATTCGGGGTCAGATATCAAAAAGTCCGTTTCCGCTGTAGTGGTCAATCAGACAGCACCGATTTCCAGGATTAGTTACTCACGCAAAAGTTTGCCACTTCGCACGCTCGAATTGACCCATCCTTCTGTTAACACGAACGGGGAGCTTGCGATGGCGCACAAGAACTTCTCCGTACGGACAATTCCCTTTGCGATAAGGTGCGTGCAGTCGTTGGGTTTGGTTGTCATCTTTGCCCCTAATTTATTCAACCTCTATTGTATGTTTATCGGTTAGTTGATATTTCATTACAGGGAACTTTCTTACCTTGATAGTGTCATCGGTCAGCTGAATACCTGTTGTCATCACCCTCACTGCTCCAGATTCCCGAGAGGGTCCAGAACTATAGTATGATTCGATGAGTTAAGATGACGGGCGGAAACAAATTACGCACAGGTGATTGGTGGCAGCATCGGGGACATGCGATCCCTTTTTATTCTGAGTCGCCTTGCCTCCCTTTTTCTTGGACGGCTCGTCTTCGTCAACACTCATCCCGTCTTCCGCTCTTCGCTTTGTACCCTTGCCCGTCTTCGACATCGACTTCGTTTGAGGACTAGATGAAGAAATGATGTCCCCAACCTCTACTTCATTGTCCGTGTCCTCTGCGCGAGCCTTCTCCACTTTACGCTTCTTCATGTCTCGTTCCTCCTCGACTTCCTCTTTGTCACGCAGGGAAATGAAAGAGTCATTGAGACCGGAGCTATGCCTTCGCTTGGCGTTCTTGCGCTCCTTCTCGAAACTAACCACGTCGGGCATAATTTCATCTCTCAGTTTGCTTGTCGCTTTGTTGGCAGCACTGCGCTTTGGTAATCCGCGTGAGGAATAAGTATCCAAAACCACAGAAACCTCATCCTCGTGTTCTGATTCTGACTGATTCCGCGCTTTGGATTTCGACTTGTTCTTCATAGGAGGTGTTGAGGTTGAAGGTTTCGATAGAGAAGGGCGTCCACGTTTGGATCCACTTGTTGATGCCTCGGCAGCAGACGCATGAATGGAATTCGTTCTAGTAAGTTCGGACCTTCCTTCCTTGTTCGTGGAGGTGTCCTTGCGCGAGCTTGGAGACAAGTAATCTTTCGGTAGAGATGGAACAAGCACGGATACTGTACGTTTCGGCGTCCTGAGGATTTTTACAGGAGGCGAGGGTGAGCGGGTAGTAGACAGACTTGGAGATCGAGCGCGACCGTTCTGTTTCTCCTTGGCGGCTTTTGAGGGCGTAGTCGGCGGCTCTTTCTCCGGCTCTTTGGTTCTTACTTTGGCACTGGATGCAGCAGACTGATGCTTCACAGGCCGCACAAAAATTTCATCGTCATCAGACAAGGATGAGGCGCGTTGAGGAGTTTCCTTCGGCTTAGGCTTTGGTTTCATTCCTGTCTGTACTGGCGTCGAGGACCCGGGGATTACCCTGCTTGCACGGGTTGACGCAGACTCGGAGTTAGAGTGCTCGCGAGAAGGGGGCAGATGACCAGCTTTGTGAGGTTTGGTCTTCTCCTTTGATGTGGGCAGTTTGCTAGACTTCCCAACGGCTTTGGTCTCAGCCTTAGTGAGAGCTGCGTCATCCGCAGAGCTCTCCTCGTCGATCTCCCTGGAATTCTTTACACCATCTGTCACTCCCCCTTCGTACACCTCAACATCATCAGATGCGGTGTTTTCTCGTGTGGTCCTCGAACGTTTGCGTGGTCCCGGTTTCGTAGGTCTTGAGTTACCATCATCAATATTTGTCATACCATCGAGAGTTACTTGCTGAGATGACGATTTCTTATTCTCCGAGGATTTCGGCTTTGGCTTCGACCTCTGCTGTCTCAGCGCCTTTGAAGGGGAAACATGTTCATCGTCGACATCTATGACTACGCTAGCCGCTATGTCGCCAGCACCGTCAAAGCTGAGGTCGCCATTATCGTTTCTAACGTCTCTCGCGCTCATATCTGTAGCTTGGGAAGCAGTGAGAGCATTACGCTTTGGCTTTGACGCTACAGGCTGGGGTGTTTTCGAAGGCGAGCTACCCCCATCATCGATGTCCTTTGGCTTCGACTTGCTGGATGTGGTCATAGCTTTGGCATTTGATCTGGGAGTCTCTCTGGATGAGGTAATGGGCCCCACTTCATCGACCATTCCCCTACGGTACTCTGCATCCCTCTGTTCCTCAGAGTCAATATCAATGGGACCGACTCCCCGGCCGCCTGGAACGGGTCCCCCTGAGGTGTTATAAACAGAGCTCGCACTTGTGCCACCTATTCGAAATGGCACATCACATATAATAAGCACTTGAAGATAGAAAAGGCGGTCCAAACTCACCAATTGGGGTCATGAGCATCTTCCCAAAATCGACGCCGGGGGGATAGAGAATGTATTTATCAACTCCAACAGTAAGATTCCTGAGCGCAGATAATCAGCTTACAGATTCAGAACAAACAAAGACACGATGGCTTGAAAGCGGTCGCTCAGAGGTACCCACTTCCATGCGATGAAACAATCCTCGAGCCAAGTATGATTGACTATTGGTATCGACCATGCAACTGCGCGCTGTGTTTTAGGCGAAGGAGAACTATGAGCTATCAGTATGGCTAGTAGTTTTCTTTCTCGAAACACTTACTAGCCAGCAACCAGAACCTTGTTGCTTTGGCTCATACTTGGCGTGAACCTTGCGCCCATGACTTGAATAAGTTTCTTCAGATAATCTCGCGCGGCGCCAGTATAGTTAGTGACGGTGATTTCCTGAGCGGTGCGTGAAAAAAGGATCACAGGGCACATGACGGATTCTGCTCACGCATTCGTTGAGACCAGGAATACCTCCTCTTGGAACTGGGTACCACAGCAAACTCTCATGCGGATCATTCAACATGCCAGATGCATCGACGTGAAACATCCAAGTCAAATTTCCGATCAAAATCGGACGAGGTGAACGAGCTGCCTATAATATAGTCGTTGTAAGATGTTCCGCCGACGTCGTCGAGTAAACAAGGGATATACCTTGAAGTATGCCTTCCCGGAGCGGTACCGCGTGACGAAAACATCACATTCATCCACAAGTGTTGCTTCCTCGTTCTCTTGTGCCTCCTCGTCTGTGCTGGTACCTTGGGCATGTGATGTAAGGTCAGGGAGATGTCACAACGAGGACAGAATTATGTTACCTTTGACCTTGACAACAGTTCCACCCGCTCTCTGTATATTCGCCTCCACAGCTTCACGATGTCCTTGTCCCAATTCCAACGAGCGAGACAATAACAATCTCCTTCCTGCCCACACATTGACTCCTTCTCTGCGCTCTGCTTCATCCATGGCCATAGGGCTGCTCAGTCTTGTCTCACTACTCTTTTTTCTCTTTTTTTTCCCACTTTCTCCAATTTCTACATCATCCTCGTCCATTGCGACCTGCATGCCAGGTTGCAAGACCTTCGGATCAGGCCATAAGTAAGGCCCTTCGGGTACACGACGCCCAACGCGAACTGAGTCATCGAACCAATGCGGTGTGAGGACAGACATGTGGGTGTGTGGCGCAAAATGCATGGCAGTTTGGTACTACACGGTTACGGGTAACAAAGTGAGTAATTGACCCATTGTACGCGAGTAAAGCTAAGATAGAAAGTACCTTGTCACTCTGTTCATGTAATGCGAAAAGATGTGTTACATCCCGCGTGAGGCCCGTTCGCCATTGGCCTCCTAACGAGGTGATCCCTGCTGAGAGAACTTCGAGGTCCGATGGGGAGAGCTTGCGTATGGAGTTTGTATCATGTAAAGTGAGGTAATAAATATTTGCTCACATCGGTGGCACACGCAACGATGCCCGAAAAAATCATTGTTGGATCAGGTGAATAGTACTGCTCGCTGACAACGACTATCAATCGCCTTCATACTGATCTAAGATGCAAAGGATGCTCACAGCTGAAGTTTTCCAAGAACTATACTCCGCTGTACCCACATTCCCGATACTATATGCAAAGATCCCGCGTGTTCGTGCTGAGTGTGCGATCCAGCAAGGGCAATAAGGTGGGTGTGTGGTGGTGCGCTCGTTGCGCCATTGAGGTCCAGCAAGCCCGAAAGCTCCTTACGCTGTGCCGCCGGTATTGAAGACGAAAGAATATAGTGCACACCATCGAAGACAGCCATACTGCTCAAGCATCAAGCTTAAGGTGCTCGACAACAAGACGTGAGAGGAGGCGTGACGTGACAGTGTACAACGCGTGCCATCACGTCGCGTGTCGGCACCACGTGCCTCAGAACGTTCAACGGCCAACACCTAAGACCTGTCCCATTTCACTTACTTTAGTAGGGGAGCTCACAGTAGGTCGCTTTCACGTTCGCTTTCATAATAAATCGTTCACATATACAGTGAAATAAATAGAAACTAAATAGAATATAAAATTCAGATAGTAGCGAGCTTGTTGTATGGCTAGTAGTGATGTTCCGGCCCGGCTTGGGCTCAAAGCCCCGGCTTAGGCTCGGCCTGGAGGGGCTTAGGCTCGCCAGATTTCAAGCCTGAGCCGTGAGCCCAAGCCAGCCCAAAGCCGCGGCTTGGGCCCAACCAGGCCGCGGCCCACATGCTAAATTTTTGTGAGATGCATGAAAATAGTTATAAATGTAAAAATCGAAAATTTATACCACTGGTACAGACGCCTTTTCAAGGGATTTTCAACTTCGTACGATATCGCACAATAGCAACACAGAGATGGATTTCGTGGGGATGGAGCTGACAAAACACAGAGATGAACGAAGCCCTCCGCGTGTGGCAAGACTGCAGAGGTGCATGGATACTGAAAACAATCCACGCCGCAGGCAATGTTTACACTGAGGTAAATATCAACGACTCGTAGTGTCTCTTCGCGTTCTCACTTTCGACAACACTGTGCACAATCGACCGTGAGCGAAGGGACTAGCGCAGAGTGCAATGAGATACCGTGTACGAAGCTTATGGACTCAGTGCATATCGTGACGATTAAGTTGAGTGTCAGGCAGTTCAACTCCTGATCACGAAGCTGTCCTCAGAATGCAGAAAAACAACTTGAATAACACACCTTTTCGTGATCAGCAGCCTCAAATTTCCTCGTCCATCCGCATTGCAGTAGCAAGTGCCAAGCCGCGGCTTGAGCCGCCAGCTTAGGCTTTCCAAAATTGAAGCCTAGGCCCAGGCCTTGGGCAGGCCATGACCTGGGCCTGGGCTTGGCTCGGCTTATTCAGGCCTGGCTTTGGCTGGCCCGGGGCTTGAAGCCGGGCCGGAACATCACTAATGGCTAGTATGTCTATATTAAGTTCTTGTGCAAGGTCTTCGAGTGTCTGTGTGGGTTGAAAGAGTGCTCGAATGATCATGAAAAAGATATATGACTCGAAGTATTGCTGATATAGCGAGCCACGAGTCCAATCCACATCTTACGGTTCTTGAATGTTGGGCATGGCGCAAGCGCTTGCCAATATCCTGCAAGACATGAAGATTTAGTTTGTATTCAGCATTCATGAACGCGGAACTGGGACAGACTTTTCTTGCCAACCCTGGAACTGCGGAAATCACGAGATAAAAATAAAGCAAGCAAGACTCACTTGATTAATGCCTCTGTTTTGACTCCAGGATGCACTCGCTGAGCGATGGAGGTCATCATCGAGGCCCCAGGAGTAGAATGCTGACTGATGCAGTTTCCAGTTATTGAAATCATGTGAGGGTCTTCCTATAGACTTCTTCGGCTACAACATTACATTTCAGGGGCATGCATGGACTCGTCAGGGTGCCACATGAGGGCTAAGGGAATACTAGATCCTGCAAATTGCTAGAGGTCAGATGCAGGTATCCTGCACCTAGTAGGCTGGAGCTCAAGGTCAGAGGCAGACTGCTCAGACTGCTAATCTACGACATGGATGGTTTTGACGCCAGACACAGATCCTTACTTCAGTTGAAGTATTCCCGGAAAGGTCAACGATGACCTTGATTTTGTCTGTGCAACTTGATGTATTCTATGGATGTAAGGTTGAGTTCACTCGTGATTGAGGTGAGCGTACGATTATCATTGTTTGATGTCTGACCTTGTCCTTCGCTTGCACTGTACGCACGGAACACGTCATTTGGGTCGAAAGGAATGTTTTCATGTTTCAAGTCGGTTCCAACTTGAAAATGTTCCTTGAGTTGTACCACATTCCTAGTAAGGACACATTGAACTTTAATTTCAACTTCCACGATCATACGAATCCTTCGGCTCGTCAATTGCATCATGCATGTACAAGAGTCACAAAACCCTTGAAAAGCTCGTTGGCCGCAAATTTACCTCTATATAGTACTACAACTCCAAAGTTGTCGTTGAGTTTGTTACAATTTTGACCTAGTCAAATAACGAGATAGGTATATGTGGTGATTCTGATAGACTAACTTCAAATATCTTGGCTTCATGCACATGCAGCTGCCTCATGGTACACAGCTATGATATCAATATTAATATTGCCCACTGCCCACTGATCCTAGATAGGCTGGCTTCGGGTTGGGTAAGTATTTACCGGGTTCACACACTGCGGCAGTCTGCAATCGATTATAAGGCTACACCAACGCTTCTCTGTGAGTCACATTCAAGTTCACCTTCCCCCATGGATACTTCAAGGATAAGAAAGAAAATCAGTCGCTTTTGAATCCTCATTGTAGGAAGAGGGAATGCAGGGAAAACTACCATCCTACAGCGAGTTTGCAACACACAGGACGACCCAGAAATCCACAACAGTGCCAGGCAAAAGGTGGGCCCATCACATTGCTACTAAGTAGGAAGATGGCACTGACACATCGACAACAGATCGAACTAGTCTTAAAGGGATCTAGAGAGGTGAGTTGTATTCTCAGTGGACGACACGAACTGATGTACTCTCAGCGCGGACTGCATGATATTGAAAACGAAATCGTGTTTCGAAGCAATCCGAGCTTTGTTTTTCATGATTCATGCGGGTTTGAGTCAGGCAGCAAAGACGAATTTGAGAAGGTCAAGGCATTCATCACTGACCATTCCAAGAAAACGAAAATAACAAATCAACTTCATGCTATATGGTAATTGTAACTGATCAATTGTGACATGGGCTATCTCATGGTTTCAACATAGGTATTGCATCCCAATGGATGAAGCACACAGGTCGTTCACTGCAGGTGAAAACAAATTCTTCTCTGAGTGCGACACAGGAAGCAGTAAGCTTTTGCATCCCTCCCTTGTCGACATTAGACTGATGCGCAGAATCACGATGCTCAGTTCCAGTGATCATAGTGTACACCAAGTTCGATGCCCTCTACGATGTAGCATACGTACAACTGAAAAAGGAAGGAAAATCTTGGAAAGACACTCAAGAACTGGCTCCAAAACACACTGAAGAAACATTTCCAGATGGACCACAATTGAAGTTTCTCAAGGGCGTCAAATGGCCTCCAAAAGGTCATGTATGCCTTCCTAGTAAGTCAGTTTATGGACGAGTTGCGATACATGACGACCGTTGATCCATCAGATATGAATGAGGATAATGCAGATTGTGGGGCGCTGATTGAACGCATGGCTGGAACTTTGAATGATGGAGTGCTGGAGCAATTATTTGTCTCAATCCAGCAGACCAACTTGGAGATATGCATGAGATATGCAATTGAGAGGTAACTACTCATGGTCTCATTTGCCTGCCGCAGGTGTTGGCAACTGATATTGTCCAGAACGCTCCCAAAACATCTTGACTCTGCAAAGATAACAACAACCGAAGGCTACAAGGAGATAGTAAGGACCTTGGGTGCCTGGTTTCCTCATATTTGGGTAAGAGTATTGAAAAGTTCAAAGGTTGCTCTCATCTATGTCGAGTGTTTACTTGCAGGAAGTGAGTCTGTCGATCCTCGTTCGAGCAAGAGCCATGCTGATCCAAGTTGTTGCCCACCGTTTGCAGTCTGTGAGTCCGTTGATCCTCGTTGGAGCAAGAGTCATGCTGATCCAAGTCGTTGCCCACCACTCGCAGAGAGTGAGTCCATCGATCCTCATTCGAGCAAGAGCCATGCTGATCCATCAATAGGACGATCTTCGCGATGATCACTGTGCGGTGATACAGTCCAAGTTGCTCTCTGTAGTATGTCCAATCGGTGGCAGATTGTACACATTTCTTATGCTGCAAATCTGCCAGGCCTCTAATGGCTCATCACCCTTGGAGAACATTGTTCACCTTGTTTCTGGTGAATTTTGAGGCTACGTTGTGATGAATCTGCTTATTGTTGACTGTTTATCTGCTGTCATTGTCTTTGAGCACTCTTTCTATATTTTCGACCAGCAGCCCTATCTTCAGGACAGGCAGAATTCTGATCCCTCCTTCTATGTCACTCTGGAGCAGTACATGCCGTCTCCGCATGCAGCTGCTGTCAGGGAAGGTGTGAGCATTGCCGTTCACACATTCCAAGAACACTCGTCTACTTCGAATGTTAAGCGATTGTTTGGACGCTTCCAGACAGGAAAACAATCCATTCGTGACTCCCAAAAGATGGAGTTGGTCGACACAATTGTTAAAATTACTTTAGAGCATCATCTGCGTATGTTTAGATGTTATTTTGTGGCAGCAATTCCGCTGATTCGTCGTCTTCAGCAAGACCTCAATGACAAGCAGTGCAACACAACATAGATGGCGTTCCGAAGTAGAGCTAACGTGTCCTGGCAGTGGATGTATGTTTCTTGGGTGGTCTGTTGAGGTAGTTTCAGGAGGTGGAAATGTACGAAGTGGTTGCGTAATCAAGAAATATAACGCTTTCTCTGGTATGATGTATGGGTGTTTGAAGCATGTGAGTCATCCTCAGCTGAGAGGGTGGTAAGATCTACTGGCCTTGATAATATTCTTAGTCCGATTCAAGTGCATCGATGCTCCATGTAGTAGCAGTCTGCTCCACAGTTTATCTCAAGTTGTGTCGTTCTTTTTTTAAAATGATCCAATTTATTGTCATTTCAGCGTTACATGATATATAAACACTATGAACGTCCCTCTTAACGTCAGTGACACCCTTTGACAACTAAAACTGGACTGTTGGTAGACAATAACCTTTGAAACAAGCAGCAGACGTACATTGAACATTTTCATTCTTTGAAAGACAGTGAGCATGTTACTATGGCTCTGGATTATAAGCCAAGCTTAAGGGTGGATATCGTTGTAGAGACTTGTGCCTCTCATTGTGCAATATTGCAGTTTTCACTAGGGAGTACATGGCACAAACTTGTAGCATCACTCTGTATGCTATCCACAGCTATTCCTACATGAGGTGCAGCTTTCCCGCTCACTTACTCACCCACCAAAGAACGACGAAGAACTGAACCAGAACAATACCCATTTACTACCCAGCAGAGCATAGTTGAAATCTATTCCTTGGCACCTCACATATAACATCTCTCAGCTTGCATCTCTCACCTCTTGTCTAGTGTCTAATCATCACTTAAGCAAACTCACTCTTACTCTCTTGTTTCCGCATATATGCACATGCATTCCCGCGCCTCGCGCGCACCTGCGCTTTCCCGCGCCTCGCATTTGCCAACCAGTAGCGCCTTCGGCGCCTACTACTAGATCCTTGCTGCACTCACTTCTCCTTTAGGGTCGAACTCACTTGTCGTCTCAAGTATAGCAGACTAGGCAATGTGCGACCTTACAACATTTATAGATACAGTCAGGAGCATTGTTCGTGCCTCGCTGTATCGTTGAACCTTCATCATGATCTATCATCCATGGCACCGCTCTGTGCATCCCCGGGGCCTACAGTTAGAACTGCATCATTTGGTGATCAGCGTATCGATTTGCAGTCGGGCTACACTGAAATATCCTGTGACTGCCTTTGTGAGCCGGACGGACCAGGACGGTTGAGTCTACTTTATGAGATGAATACAGGAAAACTTCACCAGGACTCAGAGTGGTCCGCGCTATGCTTGCATTCGCATAGAACAGACCCAACTTCATAGCAAGAGTTAGTAAACATGGGACTTATCAAGTTCATGTCAACAGCCAACACCCGTCACCATCAGCTCGACGACTATCAAGTTTGTCTTCCAGGTTCCTCATCAGATGTGCCAGCACCTGTGCCTGAGAATCTCGCATGCTCGGAGGCAGAGGGGAGGGTCATGCTTATCCGCTGCATCCGCTGTTATAGCATAATACGCAGAAGGGAGCAGCAGAGGGAATGAATATGATGTGGATTGGGAGTATCATTTCCATCAACAAAACAGCACGAAACATATATGGCCAGGTATGACCTTGCAAAGCTTACATGATCAACTAAGTCTGTTATTAATCAGTTATGATATGGCGGCCGCCGTGCAATGGAGCGCCAGCCTGGTACGAGCCTTGCAGTGTCTCACCAGTCTTGGCTTTAAATGTAAGAATGTTGCAAGACTTATGTTTACCTGAGATGACGAGTGCATGCAGTAGACCAGCCATATAACTGTCTTGCATGTACACTAGCTGGTGGTAGTGTCCAAGCATCCCGACCAAGTGTGGTTCAAAGCAACTCGGGTTCCGAGTCTGATCTTACAAAGTAGTTAGAGGCTCCCTGTGTACTAGTAGGTCGCACAAATGAGCTCCAGAGACACTGAAATTCACTGATTGAGTAAGAAAAACATATCCTGCCGCTGTAAAAATAATCAAAGATCAGCAAATCCCTCGAAGTCATCCCCAGCATCATCCTCTCCATCCTCAGGGCCCAGGTCATTGTCAGCCTCATCGCTATCATGATCTTCATCAGCCTCATCATCCATAAGTTCTTCCTCTTGGTTGACTCCACTATACCCATACTCCTCTATCTCCAATTCCACATCTTCATCACCATCGGCAATGCCTTCATCACCCTCCATCACCTCCTCTTCACCAGGCTCTTCACCATCAAGGCCATTGCTGTCTTCCTTGTCTGAGCTGCCAAAATCTGTATCTTCACTGTGGTCATCTGGAATGTCCGACTCAGGAGCAACCTCATCTAGAGGATCGCAGTCATCGAGGAATACTCGTGTTGCATCTCGAATCGACTTATGGCCCACCCCGCCGCCACGGAAACACATCATCATGTCTCTATCAACAAACCTACATTTGGTAAGTCTGGGACAGATGTACAAAATAAGAGACTCACATATTTACATAGTAAAACTTCCAGTCTTCATTATTTTCGTGCAGGGGACGGGCAATTGATGGTGGTAAGAGTGTGTCAGTATGGTCATGTTGAAATCCAGGGATCAGGTGGACACCACGAATGATATTACGTGGATCCAGGAATCCGAATGCACCTGGCTCGTCGGCAGGAATGAACCCAAGTCGGTGGAGGTGTTTTGCCTTCCAGCCTGGTTGGTAGTTGTTTGGGTCACAACCGAACCATCTAACCCACACGAAGTCCATTTGCTGGGGTGAGTTAAAGTCAGGTGCATCGCCACCTGTGTACACAACATTGACGTGAAACACTCCAAGGATGCGGGCATACCAATATGGATGGTCACCCTCATGCGTGAGGACCATTACATCAGCATGAGTTCGTGGATTAAGTGAGTCTTGAGCACAGCGAAGGTCATATGTAGTGTAGTTTATCCGAAGTACCTTGTGGCGGAAAATGTGATCGTTTATGAAGAGCACCTGGGCTCGTTCCTTTGAAGCAAACTCTGCTTCATCACCGTCATACTGATGTCCAAGAATGCGTGCAAGGAGATGATCTTTGAGGTGAGGAAGAAAATCCTATGAATGAATGACATCAGAAGGTAGTATACAAAAGTGAGATCAGTGAATACCTCTAGCACGGGATCATTCGCATTCCTCCCGAGCCATTGAGGTACATTTAAAAAGTACCTTGTGCTTGTAGCGATGTGATAGTGTGCTTTTGGATCAGAGAATGCCAATGGCTCTGGCTCTTCGAAAGTGACACTGGGAAGGTCCTTTGATTGAGCCATAGTGTGATGTCGGACCATGCCAGTGGCCTTGGCCTTGCCTTTCTTCAACTTTGCAGGCAGCTCATGTTCTGCCAGTCGAAACAAAATTCTCTCTCAGCATTGTTGTTTTGCGATTCCAGATGTGAACTTTGCCTTACTGACCCATGGATAGAAATGTTTTACACGACGGTGTTCAAGCTCGCCCTGGTAAAATGTATTAGGAACTGTTGGCATTTAGAGTGTGGTGACATACGAGTTGAGTGGAATTGTTATCAGTAGTACCAAAGCGCCTAATCGTGGAGACATAGTCACCAAGCATGTGGAGTTTGTATGTCTGGAAGTTGAAATATCGGGTTTTTGCTCCGCTGGACATACTAGCTCTTGAGGATGTTGTGTTACCACCTTTTGCAGCTGCTCGGGCCTTGCGACGCCCACGGGCAGCTTCCTCACTAGGAAGGTCATGGGTTGTGAACTTTTTCACAGTTTCTGACATAAATTGCCGGAGATATTTTCCAAGATGTGTTGTTAAGGTGTTGAGAAATCCAAGAGTCGTGTCCGTGTGCATGCGAAGCTTTGCGAGTCCATGCCACGTGGCGAGCTCAAAGAGAAAGTTAAGTAGCATTTCATTCCATGGCGATGGAAGTAGTCCCTCAAAAACTGGTATCGCACACTAAACAAATAGTTAGATAGTTACTGTTGGCTCCGCATCAGCCAGTTTACCTGGAGTAAGTCCTCAAAATCTCTAGCAGCAAGTTGTTTCATTGCTGATGCATTGGAACTGAATCGCCGGATTGTGCCTCGTCCAAATGTCGGAACTTGTCGATACCTAGACAATAGTCTTGAATAAGCAACTCAGCACATGTAAAACATGTTGCCTACCTCTCATTCAATCTTCCTATCTGATCGTGACCATAGGCATGCAGAATGCGAACGAGATGTGTGAAGACAGCCTTCCAGACACCAAGTTCAAACTCGTGAAGCAAATCCGGCACAAAGAGTGAATAAAAATTGAAGCCAAAACACCTAAGACATGTAGAAAAGGCATTCTGTTGATATAGTCAGCACCCAGCGAGATGTTCAAGTGAAGATAGATGTGTACCATTGAGGCAGTAAGCGAATTTGGACCCAATATCCTTTTCACAAAGACGCTCGTGATGTTCATGCCCTTGACATATAACCAGTCACGGACCATCCTAATCCTGCCTTGCAAGCCACTACTGTCTTCGCATTGATAGTTTTCACGCCGACACCCGTCAGCCTTTGTACCTAGCTCTCCGATCTTGTCCTTTTGAATCAAACACCGAGGACAGGGGCACTGAGCGAGAAATTTGATGCAGGATAAAAGAGTCCTAGTATCTCTGCATTAGTAGTATGAATGGGAAGGTCAGTGGCTTTCATGTACTTCTCTGGGTAGTCAGCTGAGTATGAAAAAAAGCGCGGAAAGACTCGTTGACTTATCCCATCAAGGCACTCAATAACGACACCAAATTCATAGGCATGCATGAAGTCATTGTCCATAAGAAGAAGCCAGATGGCTTGCATCAGTTCCTGGCAGCAGTAAGTCAATATTTCTGCTGTCGTGGCCTTGCCAAACACCTGACGATAGTGGTCATGAATGGTCTCGGTGAGCTAAAAAAAAAATAACAAATTAGATTATGGCAAAGATCGACAAAGAATAATTAGACTTACCTTAGGTATATATGCTAGATGGTGTGCAGCAAAGGATGAGGGTTTTCCGCGGATGTACTTAGATTGATGCCCGAGGAACAAATATATAGGCCACAATGATGCACTTCTGAAGCTAGTGAGATGTGTCGAGTCTGACCAAAGCATGACTGCAGCAACAACAGTCTCAAGCTTGCAATCTGGAATGGGGGGATTTGATTTGATGGCCTCATGCACTTCAAGCATAGCTGGCGAAGAGTAGATTTCGGAGTATACATGCTCTGCAGGTTCATTGGGTGACAGTTGAAAGAACAGTTTGAATGGAGTTAGATGAAAGTGTTCTGCAGATGCCTCACAAAATGCGGATTTCATAACCTCAAGCAGATGACGGTAGAATAGTCCAGGGACCTCGAACTCTGGTGCCGATGTTTCCAATGTGTGCTGTACACCATCAGCTGGTAGTCAAATTTTCACTGTCGTCTCTATCCAGCCATCTGTACCCAGGAATGATGAACGGATGTCTGCAGGGTCCCCCTGGTAGTTATCTAGACAATCCACCTCTTTCACAGCTCGAAATCCAGTGAGATGAGCCTTATCAAAGTCCTCAGCGAGAATGACCTCGTTCACGAGATGGTCAAGCTCCGCTAGTGATTTCATATTTGACCCGCTATAAAACCAACACATCAAACGAAAGATGGTGGAATTCAAGAATGGTATGAAGAAGTCATCCTTCACTGATGTGATGGAGGAGCCAAACCCAGACCACCATGGATGTGCACCCATCTGATCAGCTGTCTTTGGGAAATGCACCGAGTCCGATATGTGTGAGAGAGAGGTGAGGTTGTCAGGATCAAAGGTCGGAAAGGAATATGGATACGAGCGAAATATGCCGTATGAATCAGGTTCTGTGGTGAAGTATTCAGTTTCACCTGGAGGTATGTTG
The DNA here is from genome assembly GCF_016758755.1 of Suillus discolor. Taxonomy (NCBI): domain Eukaryota; kingdom Fungi; phylum Basidiomycota; class Agaricomycetes; order Boletales; family Suillaceae; genus Suillus; species Suillus discolor. The sequence goes on from NW_024541313.1 coordinate 196,850, forward strand.
GGCTCTAATGAACCATCAGCAGCAACCAGTTTGTTGTGTGGGACTGGGGCTGGTGGTAAGATGGGATCTGGGGGAAGGTCATCATGAAAACGTTTGGGCATGCGGCGCCTTCAATTAGGCAGTCCAGATGGATGGATTGCTGGTGGTGGTGTTGGGGATCTTGCAGCCTATACAAATACGCAGTTAGAATATAATGAATGATGCATGAGTAGATGAAAACTTACTGGTACATCAGCTGGTTCATCCTCTCCTTCTGTCATGCTTTCACGGATCAACACCTGCTCCCTAAGGGCAGCATTTTCATCATCCTGCCGTCAGATTTTTGCAGCCAGCAATATCTCACAACCTTTCCATCGCTTCTCCATTATGGCTGCCAAGGATTCTGCCTGTTTTTTGCTGCATGAGCCTCGCATATGATTTGCGAGGCCACGTCAAGTCTCAAAGGGTACCTTACATACCGAACACTCAACCATGAAATCGGGAGTACTATTGAATGAAAAGGATGAGTGGGGTTTGAGTTGTAGCTGTGGAGGGGCAGAGGCAAAAGCAGCGTGTACTCACCTTTGAAATTAAATACACCTCATGGTGGCAGTATCAACCCCAGATCTAGACCTTCTATTGATAAGTGAGAGGTGCTCGGCACGGACTGCGATCCGCTAAAATGGCTCATTTCTCCGATAGTGATCACGCTGTGAATAAATTACTCAAGTGGACTCGTTATATTTCATGGTACATAAACAAGCACGGTCATGAGTCATGATAAGGCATCACGCCGTACTGCCCGATGGATCGCATGTAGACATCGTACTCCTCGCCTAAAAGTTCGTCCAGGGGAAGTTCGATAGTCGGATGGTAAATGCTAAAGCCAGTTGTGCAGCCACTGCTGATGCCTTCCCCGTAGCTCATGGGATTAGATAGGGCAGGGGCAGGGGTAGAGTAGAGGAGAGTAGTTGGGCCGAATGAAGTGCTAAAGATGGGAGGGAAGTGAAGTTTTTCATATGAGGTGGAGAATTTTTTGTAAGATGAGTCATTAGTTGGAGGAAGACACACCGTTCTGGTTGGATGCGGAGTTGGAAGAGGCATGGTTAGTGACAGAGGTTCCATCACCTCTCCTGCGCCTGCGACCCTCTCTGAACTCAACGCTAGGCCTGAGGTCTGGTTTGGTGGGGCTGGAGCCTTCAGCAGAGAAGGTATGAGATGAGGAAGAGGTTGCAGGAAAGGAGCTAGGAGGAGCATTGATGCTGAAAGCAATGAGGTCAGCATTCCGTTTGAAGTCAGGTGCTTTGAGGGATTTGATAGTGTTAGCCACCAAGAAAGATTGAGTCGAGGCATTGTCGGATCACATGACCTTACCCCAACAATGTGTCAACAAAGATTTACTCCAACATTTCATCCCAGTACATCATCCTCCTGAATCCTAACCCTCATCATGCCTGTTGTCGAGGCTGAGTCTGGTGAGCAAGACACTACTAACCCTCAAGTCAACCAGCGCTTCCAAGCCGTTGAAGGTACAACAATTCAGATGGTGAGTCTGAACAATTTTGGGTCTTGCAGAACCTAGCTGCTATTTGACCCTAAAGGGTTTCTGGACCAGGCTCATCAGGAAAACCCCAACTTACTTAATCTTGCTTAATCAACTTAGCCACATTTGTTTCCTCTCTCATGCATCATCTACCTAGTAAATTTTGTATTTTTTTAGTGTAACCTGTAACAAAATATGTATGCTAATATGACTGAACAACTTTTTCCTGAATATGTCAAATTTGAATTTCTAGCAAAGTAGGCTAAGTCACTAAGTACGACTTAAGTCTGTTTAAGGCAAGCTTAAGTAAGTTGGGGTTTTCCTGATGCTCAAGGCTCAGAGGAGAGGAAATGTCATAAAAACTGCTCAAGACTCAGACAGACTCATACTGGTAACTGGTGAAAAGATAACTTGATTATGTAAGCTACAAAGTGCCAACATAAGGTAAGGTAAAGACAGTCTCTCCAAGCCTAGCCAGAAATGAATCCCTACATCTCATGGGAACTTTGAATCATGACTGTCCCCAGTCATCTACCTATGCAAACCAAAGCTAAGCTAAACTAAGAAAACTAACCTGGGGGTCCTCAAACACCTTTTGTTTCCTTGGCGTGTATGCCAGGTAAACTGCGCCAGTGAGTGAGGGTCAGGCAATGCAATAAAACAATAATCTCCAGACTTTGCTTTGAGTACTGGAGGAGCAGCGATGATAAAGTGATGTGAAACGCGATGATGGTTGCATGGATGACGACGGGGAGTGGACGGATCGAAAGGGGCGAACGAGGGCTTCGAAATGAGTATAGGGTCGACTAGGATTGGTCAAGAACTGAGCAAGATATGAAAAGAATGATGGAAAAGGGAGGGAAACACGAGAATGGCGGATTGCGGAGGAACGCGCGGACGTATCGGGAAGCGGATCGTACGGATGGAAAGCGGCGGCGAATGCGGTCAGAATGAGTATAGGGTCGATAGGTGCGCGATCAAAGGGTGAGGAGATATAGATAAAATGGTGGAAAAGGTGCAATAAAATGGGGGGCGACGGAAAACGCGAATGGTGGGCGAATGGCGTGTCGGATCGTGGCACCGATGGGCGCGAATGAAAGCCATGAACGGGGGCTTCAAAACGGGTATAGGGTCGAGGGGGTTCCAATGCGAAATGGGCTGGTGAAAGTGCGAAAAAGTGCGGAGGTGCAAGAGGGAGGAGGAGGAAGGGGTATGGTGCAGGGCAACAAGGGCTGGTCCTATCAAAAAGCGGATTGGGGAAATGGACAGAGCCACTGAAGGATGGTAAATGGCCAAAAGAGCTAAAAGAGACAAACCTTTGAGCACCCAGAAAACCCTTATCTCCCCTCAACTTCTCAAAACACCAAAAACTCGATAACTCCACAACTACTGCTCCAAATTCGGTGAGCCAGGGCTCAAAATGACCGGACGGATGTGGGGAATACGACCCTAAGTTTGCGAGAGATCCGCTCGAAAAACACGTGAGAAAACCACTTATCAATGCACTGGGGAGGAGGACAAGATGCTGAAAACTTGAGAATATGGGAGAAGCTGATAAGGAATGACTGTGGTAGGATAATAGGCGAATTTGGGGGATGATTGGAGAGCTGGAAGAGCCTAGAAACACAAGAAACCCTCGCGGTGGGCTCCAGTTGAAAGTACAACAATTCAGATGGTGAGTCTGAACAATGTTGGGTCTTGCAGAACCTAGCTGCTATGCGACCCTAAAGGGTTTCTGGACCAGACTCAAGGCTCAGAGAAGAGGAAATATGATAGAAACTTGCTGAGTACTCTGACTCACTCATACTGGTAACTGGTGAAAAGATAACTTGATTATGTAAGCTACAAAGTGCCAACATAAGGTAAGGTAAAGACAGTCTCTCCAAGCCTAGCCAGAAATGAATCCCTACACCATTCTCAAGAGTCTCAACAACACCTCATCAGGAGGCCATAAGCAGAAGCACACGTACATGAAATTCTGATATATCTTATCTGCCAACATCAGTGTGACACATCCATAGGGATGCTCTAGACCCTTATCTTTTTGCAGCTCGATTCTTTCGTCTCAATCATGACCTCTTTGCAGACTTTGATGCTGTGATTCGAGAGGGTGTGTTGGCGGAATTTGATCCTGATCCTGATCAGGATCAAAGTGAATAGTAAGTTTCATTTTTGTGATTCTGTCGCTTACTTGATTGTCTGCACAGTGCGCAGGCTGTTACAGTAACATGGCACGAGTCCCCCACCGGCAGACAGCCCTCTGCCAACCGCACGGCTATAGACGATAGACGACACCGGAGCCTCACCAGCTCTATAGACGACGATAGATGATGATAGATGAGAGACGATAAGTGGCAACTGCCGGCTTAGATAAGCGGTCTGGACCGCACGTGACATGACATGACGACATAGGTCTAGAAGACCTATTTATGTTATCAAGATAGAAGGCAAGCCTCGTGTTGCCTCATGTACTGATAGAAGGGTACCGCATGGACCCTATCTACGATAGAAGCCCGCCTCATGGACGCTATCTCTGACTCATGTAGATAAGCAGATTAGAACCCAGCTTTAGGCTGAGCTTAGATACGAAGAGTAGCCTTATATAAGGTCGAAGATTACAAGTAGACGTTCCTTACTTTAATCTTACTAGGTTTACCCTTGAACTCCTTGTCCCGCTAAAGCTACCTGCTCGACATCGACTCGTACCTTCAGTGACGCCTCTCACTGTCTGTAAACCGCTATCATCTCGGCGTAACCCCTCATTAACCACCACGAGCTACGTTCGAGTACGCAACCTTTGCTTGTCTGTAAAGGCCGACGACTCTCAGCACTCGGTACCACTGTCGTGGTTGTCGCTGTTAGATCATCCTAGTCGCACACGACCGTTTGTCGTAACACAGGCAATCAGAGCCTACCTTGTATGGGTCTACAAGAACTTTGCTTCGACAATTCCGGGTTTCAGTGAGCTGAATACGAAGTTCGAGGCTGATCCCGATGCTTGGACTGGGTTCCAAAAAGCGGTAAGCTCATGTCTCTGTGCATATATGTGTCTTTTCTGACCTTAGACTGTCAGATGGAAAACGCTGCCAATAGCGCATGTTGTGATGACACTGGCTCTCTGAAGCACAACGGACTCCAGTACTTACTTAAAGACCCAGCCAAGGACAGGTTCGACCCTCCAATATTAAAGACTCACGGTAAGGCTGTATGAGGTTGGAACCATCCAGCGACTGCACGACTTCTGTGCCCTGCACGTGATATTGTCGAGTTTGATGAAGATCCAAAGTGAGTTCTTACTTTATTGTTCTCATATGCTTACAACACTGTTATATCCAGCGCATATATGGACCGCGTCAAATCGGGACAGAAGAAAATCACTGCAAAACAATGGCCGTCGATGTTTTACGACATGAGCCTCTACAATCCGAAGAACAAGAAGGCAGGCTTCCTGCGTGGTCACGCAATCATACAGGTGCGTGTTTTTCTCGCCATAGTAGCATCTCACATTGGGTTTGAACTTCCAGGGATGGTGCCATATCTTCACTGGACCGATGTCAGCGCTCTCAAAAGATCGGACATGTCACTCTTTGAAGCCGACCAAAGGCAAGATGCACAACTTGACGGAGCCAGGGCCAATAAATATCATGTATGCGGCAATACAGGTATCTTGTTTGTTTATATACAACACAGCACAACTGACAAGACTTTAGATGTACTTTGTTGCCTGCAATGCTGAATCCTGGACATCTGATGTTGGGTCTATGAACCTCGAGGAGATGTACTACATCAGGAAATTCTCACATTACTTATTTTGTCCTTAAACGGACTTATCTCACTTATTTACACTCGAGTGTCTTGGCGAAAGGAGGATCTACTTGTCCAACATTTCAACTTGAATGTATTGAGAAAAAAAATGTTGATGTATATTAATATATATGTTTTATTATATTTCACACTAAAAAAATATGAAACATGCCAGGTGAATGATGTGAGAGAGAGCAAATGAGTTTTGAGACAAGTGAGATAAGCTGATTAAGGAGATTAAGGAATGTGTGAATTTACTGATGTATACCGCGGTCGACTTACTACTCGGAGAGCACGCAGAAGATCAGTGGGTCAAGGACTTGCTGCAGTTTTGGAAAGAGTAAGTTGCACAGTTCACTTCAAGTTCTGTATATTTCACAAGACATTCTAGCGAGGCACCAGGACTTACTAAAACCCTATCAAAACGCCAGAGAGTTGCCTCAAACTTAGCGTCTGACAGTGAAGACGACATGGACGACTTTTTTGGTGACAATGACAAACCTAGCACGGTGTCATGCATGGTATGTGATTCATACCATGTCAGATATATATAGAGTGATAAGGAAGGTATGAGAGACTGTCTAGCCCTCTGTCACTAAGTTACCTCTCTGTTTTTCCTTTGATTCATTGTCTTATATTTTATTTCTCACTTTTCAGACTTGTTTTATCTTGTATTTTATGAACATGTGACCTTCTGTTTATTTCTCATTGTTTATTGTTATTTGGCTTCTTTCAGCCACCAAGTTTTACATCTCTATTTATTTCTGACTGTTTATTTTTATTTGGCTTCTTCAGCCACCAGATTTGTTTGTCAGCACATCATGTGACTGGGAAATAATCTGATTTGTAACAATATTCACATGACTCATCATGTTTTGTCATGATTTGTCATGCTTTGTAAATTCTTTGTAAGATTACACTGTATTTGTAATGTACTTAGTAATAAGCTGATTCATCACCTGGTTTGTAAGCCACATTCTTACCAATCCATCTGATAAATCATGCTTAGTAAGGGGGTTCCCAAAAAGTATAAAAGGATCCCATTTTCTCCATGAAATAACAATCCTCCCACTTGACTCTTGTCTCAAACCGTGTGAGATCACTAAGAATTAAAGTGCAGGCCAACATAAGTGCCTTGAGGTAACATCTAAGATATCATTATCTACTCTAAGTTATATACTACCTTACAGGGGTTTGACTATATAACTTTCGTCATCGTTATTTTACTCTAGGTTATATACTACCTTACAGGGGTTGACTATATAACTACTGAACAGCTCTCATTCTAAGCTTTATGTGTATATATAAGACTCTCTCTTTCAACGGAAAGTGAGACACAAATCTAAGGACGACAAAGTTGAAACAGACTATCATAGGTTGAAACACGGCCTACTAGGCTGAAACAAACCTAACAAATTATCCAGAACACAGAACATATTTGTTTGAGATTACAGGAAGAGGACAACAAATTAAATCCTCCCAAGAACTCACCACATTACCTCCCACGAAGTAGAAAAGTCAGAGACCATGGACTTAAGGACTGGCAAGAAGTCTTCACCGTGTATAATTGTGTTGTCATTATACACAACTTTCATATAAGACCCTTAAGTAACAAGACAGCGGGAGGATCAACTAGGGACCACGAGTCAGCAAGCAGTGCTCCGATGGCAGGTGGGAATACTTCGACGAGCGGCTCTGGACCCAGCTCGACAGGTAGTGCCAGTGCCAGTGCTGGACAGGCAGGAACGGCAGGTGGCACGCTCAAAGGCGGGAACATGACGAACACTGGCAACATTGACAGTGAGGATGAAGAGGAGCAGCAGCAGCCCCAGCGCAGACGCAGACTCGGACATTCAAAGAGAACGCTCACCATTGACCCCTCCTCCCACATCTCCTCCTCCTCCCAGTCCTGTACACCAGCCAACACCTTCCAGGGGTCGCGGTCATGGTCGTGGTCGTGGAGGCAAGCGAAGCAAATGTTGAATCCTATAGATGTGTCTCATCGCTTGTTTCACGCTTACCTGTTCATACTAGATGTGATACTTTGGAGTCATGTTTTCGTTATTACTTATGTTGCTTGCTCTCTATGTTTTTATTTTATCATGGCAATTAATTCATGTGAACCAAAATCCAATATATTGTGGTCTAAGTGAATACATGGGTTGGAACTATTACATGCATTGGAACTACGACATGATGGTACAAGACCCAAACAGGTCCAAAATCTCTGATATGCTCCGCAGTACTTGCATGCTTTACCTGACCTTAAACGAGCCACAAGTGCATGTACAGTACACCAGCCTGGTGTAGACTGTTGGAATATTCAAGTGAACGTACTCGTGCCTGCCGCATGCAGTACACGAGGTAGGTACCTTATATACTCACTTAGATGCAATAGTCTACTTTGTGTATGGAATTTGTACCGACTGTCGATAGGAATCTATTCCGCTGCTCATTGTCTCGTACTTCTCACATAGACTTGTCAGAAATCCGATGTATGCAAGTGATTAAATGGTCTCAAACCAGGCTGGCGGCACCTTGTGACATATGGTGGACCTTGGGTATCCTTACACGACCAGGTGAACCCATATAAGATAGGTGCTGTTTTGTTGATGTCGGATGGTGCCCACAGCTGATGTCTTTTGCCATGCACCTTCTTCATCGCTGCTACTTACTACTATATATTACATACTAAACCTTGCGGCAAACAGTACTAGTCAGGCTGTAGCTATTAGTAAACTTAACTTATACAATGTTCAAAGTAAGTACTACGAAGTTATCACAAATTTCACTGCGTGAAGACCGAGACTATTAGCATAGGCCTATAATGGTACAACATGGTAGTACTGTACTAGTTACTACTTATGATATAATCTACAACCAGTAGTTTAACCTGGAGGCTGGAGCTGGTACGGTAACTGGACCACAGAACAGCAATGAACGCCAACCAAAAAAACACAAAAACTGCTCCCCCCAAAGTACCCGTCTTTCCAGATCTAAACATCATGACAATCGTAATTGCTCTCTGATCAGTGAGATAGAGGCTATTCACGACAAGCTGGTCAAACTCTCCCACCAACGCCTCATCACTCTCGACACGCTCCGTGGCTGACGTGCATACATAGAAAAAGCAATTTGCGCCGTGCTCACTTGGCACTGCACTCCGCCTCCACTGCCCGATGCACTGGCAGTTGAAGAGGGCCCGGGTGTACTCGTACTAGTTGAGCCGGAATTGGAAGATGTCGGTGATGAAGTATTTGCTGCCGCGAACGGGACAACTGCAGGCCCAGGGAACGTGTACTGCACGGGCGTGTCAAAAATCGTGGGATCGTAAATTCCTGGATCGTTATCGCTGTATCCGCCTGGAAAAGTGACTTCATCACTCGCTGGTGCGACGGCTGATTGGTCGCCCTGAATATTTACCTGTAGAGGACGTGATCGATATGGAATGTAAGATTACGAACAAACATGGCTCACCTGCGTACAGCTAGGGTAGAACTCAGCGCCGCCCATCTCATTTGCGAGATGTAGCGCGATGATCTCGTGTCGTATGAGGTATTGCCCTGGAGCTAGTGTTGGAGGAAGGGTCACGTTTGCTGGCCCACCATTCACTGTACGTGCAACATTCAGATAAAAAAAAAGAATGACGTGAATGAATAGACGTACTGATATTTTGCTGATACCAAACCATATCGCCTGGCTGCAGCCCCGTCTCCTCGATCTTGAACCATTCCGCGTTTGTTGAATTATACTGATCGCACGTCGTGTTGACACACTGCGCCATATAAGTCATGATGGGGCCGATATTGTGGGGCCAATTGCTGCCGTCACCACCCTTCCACCAAAATTGCAATTGACTGGATGGATTAGCGTTGGCGACAAGTGATGCGAGTTGAGCATCTTGGCCGCAATTAAGATACGGGTTGGAAGCGCCCTTCACGGGCGCGACATCATTGATCTGTCTGACGATGCTGGGAACGGGGTCGGCATTGGGAACGTTCCCATAGTAGTCTGTGCCATCGATTGCAACTTGCGCGACATATCCATGGCCTGAAACAAGTGGTAGAAGTGCAAGGATGGCTAGGGAAAACTGGTGCGAGCAGTAAGACATGGCACGTCGACCTAGTAGTTCAAGGATGTCGCAACGGAAGGGCTTAAGTTTTAAGCCTTATATCAGGGATGGAAAAAAGATGCGTGTAATGGAGGGGCGGTAAATTAAAGTTAGATCGGTGGAAAAATGCACACAAGGGGTGACAAGGCTCGCATACAGCGTGAGGAGAAGGCACGTCGTGGTATAGGCGGGGATGTTGCGGGGAAAAATAAGTAAAACGCAGGCGCGAGGACACAACGTGGTTGCACTCATATACGTACATATATGCGTGGCCATCAAATTTAAACTTTTTATTGTACTCGAGCAGCTGGGGAAGAACAACAGGAGAGAATGCGTGGACAAGCAACGTGCCCAACGTGACTCTTATATTGCTTCCGTAAGATAAGATTAGATGTACTTTCAAGTTTTCCTGCTCATCCTTTACTACTGCCAACTGCAAGTACCCTCCGAGTTCAAGATACAACTAGGCATTGATCAAGTTATTGCATGAGAGTGTATAAGCCTGAGCTAATGGAATCATCGATCTGATCACCTGCACCGTCCATTTCAGCTGCGAGCCTCATGTCCGCCGCATGTCCGCGGTATCTGCTGGTTACCGGTTCTCTTCCATCGAGTGCTCTTCCATACATAACGTTTTTAACTCACAAAGACGTTTGTGCATTTGGTATTCTAGGTTCCAGGAACTGTCTCCATGCTACATCAACTGCTCAAGAAGCAGACTGATTTCTATCACGGTGAAATCGTGCAAGTCAATCGGCTGCTGCTTGGGTGCAGCTACTTAATGACTCTGACAGACCGTCGCGATTTGGCGTGTACAAGGTACTCTGCAGTTCATCAGCTTTGCTCTTGGCGTTCGGTAAGACTGACAGTGGTTAGAGATATATTTATAAAGTTCCGTGGAAAAGTGGTAGTCAAGGACCCAAGGTTAGGAGGCTTGAGGATCGTTTATTATGTACCGAACCCATTTACAAAAATCCTGCCAATTTCCAAGCGGGCAATTCCTTTCGGCCCCTTATACTACATATATGCAAGGTATATCATATTGGTACATAAATTCTGCTGTGCTTATTTGGCGGCTGCCAGCGCCCCATCGACAATCTCGGTCATTTTTATGACAGCCTCTTCCTCCAAAGTCCGACCTACGAGTTGCAGGCAAACAGGCGCGTTCTTGAATATCTCCGGCTCGTCTGAATCAATCATTTGCCAATTAAAAAATCGTTGGGTGCTGGCAAAGTACTCACACATTTCGTAGATACCCTTATCAAAATCGTCATAGAAAACATGACGAGGTTTCTTCGCGTCAAGAGTGGGGTCGACTGTAGTCACAGGGAAAGTCGTAGCGGGATAATCGAGCGCGTTCCAAACCGTGGTGTAGTTAGTGTACCTATGGGCTGTTTGTCACTGATAGTTTCAAATATTGCAAATGCAAAGATACTGACCTGTTCTTCCCATGGGGAGTCGCTACATATGATGACGCTGGACATATGATAGCATCGACAGGCCGTCCTGTACCAGTCTCTGATGATGTTGCTTCCCAATGGTCCAGATATTCTTTTCGGATGTCTCTGCGCAGTTTTTGCACTTGCCAGAGCTGGTATGCGGTGATACCGACCTTCTTCGGGCGGAAGGGTGCTGCCGTAGCATCTGAATCATCTAGCTCCATCGTCGCAATTATTGGTTCCCCTGTGGCGGAGGTCGTCATCATGTAGTCTTCGCTGGAGGCGGCGTTCCAGATGTTCCGCTGTATGATGCTGCTAGGTCAATTGGTAGCATAAGTTAAGAACAGAATTCCTTGCCGTGGTGTCTGCAAGCAACCTGTGCTTGATAGGCTTCCAGTCAACAACTATCGCCAAATGAGCACAATTTAGCAGAAGAGTTATACAAGAAAAACCTTTGTGGCCCGCCTTCTCGAGAGCCGCTTTAGTGATTTCCAGAGACCTCCTAATAGGCGGGTGGGGCACAACAACGCCATCATCCCACATGATCGCAAAGCACAAGTCCTTGCCAGATCCATGGTCTGCGAGATTGTATTCGTCTTCATGCCATTTCTTCCTAACTGCAAGAGGATCTTTGAGCCATGGTTTGGCATTGACAACAGCTTTCATGAAGGCTTTGACCCCGCCGACGCTATTTGTCATAGGACCGAACACGGAGTGAACCGAGTCTTGGCCCTCGAGTGAGTTAAGGGCGCCACAGTACGGCACACGCCCGTATGATGGTCTCAGACTGTACAAGCCACAGAACGAGGAAGGAATACGAATCGATCTGTCGAGAAAGCGTCAGAAGATCACTATCGATCGTAGCTCCAAATCCCTTCCTACCCCCCAATATCAGAACCTACCCCCAAAGGGCTTCCTTTAAGGGCAACCAACGCACCCTCTCCTCCTGATGACCCACCCGGGGTTAGAGAGCGGTTGTGTGGGTTAGTCGTCCGGCCGAAGATATTATTGAAGGATTCTGGCCACTGAAGATACGTTCAACCCCGAATAACAGCTTAAATCATGTTCAGCGTGCGCTCACCATGACTGTCTGTGGAAGATTGGTGCGGACAAATGGCACGGCTCCGCACTCGATCAGAATGTCGACCAATACAGCGTTTTTCTCTGCGTATCGCCCAATCCACGAGACATAACCTAAGACCAGCGATTCATAATTGATCGGAACCAGGGAATCATCGATTATCACTTACCCATGGTAGTTTCTAGCCCCTTGATACATATTTGATCCTTTAGAGAGATCGGCAGCCCATGGAGGGGACCAACGACCTTCCCTGTCTGTTTGAAATGATCATCGAGTTCCGCTGCTCGGGCTAATGCACGATCAACAAATATTTCCGTCAGGCAATTGACCTCATTGGCTGGTTAATACAATTTTCGTCAAGCAAATGTCCACGAAAAATGGCTCACGAGCTGGTGAGCGACAACAGCCCTCTTGTAAAACGCGGTGGTAACGTCTACAGCAGTCCATTCGCCACACGCGAGTTTCTCCAACAAAACATCCACCGAAGTATTGGTGATCTCAATTTCTCGTGCAGTCAGAAGGCCGCACGTCTCCGGGAAACCAGTCACGTCCAGAGTAGAGTCTGGAGGAGGGGACACAAGCCACTCTTGTGGAATGGACTTGAGCTGCCTCTGCTTCTTCTCTGCAATAAGTTCAGTCCAATGCGGCATGTCGTTCGGGAATGGAGTGGGACGAGGGCAATACTGAAACTTCACAAGAGATAAGACGGACAGGGTGATAAAAGGCTCTCCGCGACTGATATTAATAAAGTTAGAGATAAGACTTTCAAAGAAGACTGATAATAATACCTGAGGAAGTCCCTTCATTGCCTTCGCTGGGGGCTGTCGTGACGGTTCAGAGCAAGAGCCTACTGCAGCGGATGACAAGCACCATCTTCAACATGCTCAGGCTGTCAAGAATCCGCAAGATATACCAAAGACGAAGATTGGGCTTGTGACAACTGAGTCGCAACATACAATTGGATTGGTGTAATTTGGCCAGTAGTGACACGGTCGGACAGCCCAGGTTTCAGTAGCATTGGTATGAATCAGGGTCATGCTGTAGCTTGAGGTGAAGCAACAAGAATCGAGATCGAGAGATGACGAGTGCCGGCTGAAATTCAATATATGGAGACCCTGCAAGTGCGCGATCCGCTCGTCTCTGGACCGCTCCAGAAGGAATTGGGCGGAATGGCCTGGAACGATCTTTACATAAAACGTTTCACCATGACCACAAGTCATGACAGTAGGCCATCAGCAAACCGAAGTCGCACAGTCTTGTAATTATAAACTTCACACGTATAAGTCTCAACTTCGCCACAAAATAATCAATTGTAATGTAAACAGCTAGTTTCCTATAATTTGTACTAGACTAGTGAGCTCAGGTCCAACTGAGACCAATTTTCTTAGAATAGCAAACCTAGGAAAACTAGCACTAATCATTCTAAGGAATCAGTAAGGAATGTCGACAAAAGAATGGTAGGTCAGCAGGGATCAATATAGGTGCGCTCTGCACCCTCGCTTATTAGGTACCAAGAACGCACATCATGAACTTGCGCTGTTAGTAGTGCTGTTTATGTATGGACCGCACACGTCCGGATCGTGGTACGCCGCAGGGTCCTGGGTCAAGAACCCGAGTTTTAACCCCTCGAGGTAAGACCTATATAGACGGCCGTCAGATCTTTCGTAAAGCACCCTAAGATGCGCTTGACTCACCATTGCCTTGCGAGTGCACTTCCATTGGTGAGGGTTGATATCTCAGTTTTGAAGTTCCAGTACTGAAGTAATCATCTTTGAGCAAACATCTTGATCAAATGCAATGGGACACGTACAATCCATCCGGCACCTTTGCTGTAGGCCAACTTCTGTGCATCGGCCCACTTGTAGAGGAACTCGTCCGTGGCATTGAACTGCGTCGAAAGTCCCCACTCTCCGAACCAGAGTGGAGAATTGCCGACCGCTGCATCGGCCTGGATACGTGTAAGATCTTTACCAAAAGTGAGTACATCATTGCCGAATGAACGGAGAAGACGCACTGCAGATACTGATCAGGTAAGACCTCGGGTCAGCAGCCGCAACTCCCTATATATTTGTTAATGCAAAGCAATAAGCCACGTGCACGCGACATACACCAAACCTGTAGAGAGAAAATTAAAATTAAAGAAACCATGAGAACTTGACGTAGTCAACCGTGTACTCACGAGTAATACAAATGGTTGTCGTAAGCTTGGGGGCCAATCGCCGCGTCAGCTGGATTAGAGGGGTTATCGTACTGCCAGTTCACATCCATGAAGCTATGCATGCCATCGTCAATGTATCCTAGCAAGGACTCAGGGTGAACTCACTTGGTCACCAGTGGAGGACGGGACTGATGGAAGGGTGATGCTTCGAATATGGTCTGCAAATCGAACGCTACTCCGATTTCTAGTAAAATCGGAACGGCTTCTGAAAGTGCCGTTTGCACCTCCACCGGGAATGTGGTTTCGGAAGATGTCGCACTCAATGCAGCCGTGAAGTTGTTCGAGACGGACGGTGATACTGATACTGATAAACTGGATGATGGCACAAATATTCCGAGTATGAGCTCAACTGCACGGATCACCTGGACGAAGTTCTTTTGGACTGTACAGAGGTTCAGGAATCATGAGGGCACAAATAAAAGAATTGACGACGAGTGATACATACAGTTGCCATAGCCGGGTGTCAGAGTCGCGTTCATAATGGGTTCATTGATTGCCTCGATCGCAAAGACGCTTCCAAAAGTAGGGTCCAGGTGAGAAAGTGCAGTCATGACCGCTGTCCACACCAGCGCACGGTGATAATTATACGGAGTCTGTGTGTAAAGATTTCTATTTGATGTTTTTACCAGCTGCGAAATGGCTCACGTAGAATTGAACATCGGAAGTGCAACTAATAAAAATAAATTTTAGCACAGAACAGACAGGAACCAAACGGGAACCTACTTTCCGGTGAACATTTGTCCAGCTGTTTGAACCCCGGGTAATGCGTGATGATCCAGGATCGCTTGGATCCCGGCATCTTGCAGCCAGCCCAAGCCCCGACGCTACACGCTCGAGTTTAACAAGAGAATTAAACTATAGCAGAGCTTCTAACCAAGTACTCGAGACCACCCCGAGGGTATGATTCGTGCGACCTATCGACTAAGGCCTCCACAATCCAATATCCCAGCTATGAACGGGCGTAATGCATAACACATGGAAGTTGGCACAAGATGAGAAAAAGCAAAGCAGATCAAACCATCCAACGTTAGTCTGACCAAGTCCACAGTGACCTTGGAATCGACTCACAGGAACCCTGACGGTGTTAATACCGGCCGCCTTCAGCGTATTGACATGGTCCTGCGTAAACCACGTGTCCCAGTGTTTAGCGAATGTAGTGTCGACGGTGTCGGGATACGCCTTTGCAAACGACCTATTTGATCGCAGATCAAATTAAATTTCACATGCGAACAGTGTAGAATTAGAACGTACGACTCGGTTGAAATGCATGACGAACAATCATTAGCACATGACTGTCCACCCATATCCAACCACTCTAAAGAAACTTGTTCAGTGAACGCGTATTTGCAAAGTTCGTTGGTTTATCACCTTGAGGAAGCATCCATGGCTCTAGGAGCAACCTGGGCTATCACTTAAGTTGAACAGTCGGTCGGAGGCAGAGAGTAACACTTACCATGAACCCAGATTAACACCATGGATGTTAGTTAGTTGTGCAGCCCACGCACGGGCAGCAAGCGTGCCCGAGAGCACCAAACCTGCCAGAATATGTCTCATCGTACAATTATTAGGCCAAGAGAAAAAATATGATTCAATAAAAAAAGATTCCCGGTTTATATGAATATCTGTCCAGGCAGACGTGGCAGGTCAGATTAGGTCGCACAGGTAGAAGCGCATGGGTCAGTGATTGCATTGAAAGGACCCCTCAAATACCTCATTGTATATCTCGTCACCGCGACGCGATGGAAACCGTCCCGACCTTCGTATCAACCATAGTCCGATTCGCCGTCCAGGCCTGGCGCCTAATAGATGTGCGCTCAAAGTCTCGTTTCTGGATGTTGGATTTTCAGATTAGGCTACTAGACGGTGTGCCACATGCACCATGCTGCTTCTTTCAAAAGTCAGTAAAGCTATCGAGATATCAGGACTTACACCTGGCTTCCTCACCCCCTTCTATTATTCGAGTCGTCGTTTATGTAGACGATGCAACCGTACACACGCGTGTATCAATGTTACAGGAACGCTCTTGAAGGCCAGTCCCCAAAAAGGAAAAAACATAGTGCTGTCCATGAGAACCTGTGAGATTGTTATATATCGTAATATATAAGAAAGATTTTCGTTGCATTGGGATAATAAAGCAAAATATGGCCATGTGAGAGCAGAGCAATTCAGCGCCAACAAGGGCCAACTTGAACCTGCAAGAGCTGCTTAACTGATTGTAAGTTGCAAGCCATGTCAAACCACGAACTTGACTCAACGTTTGAACCTCCGATAACCGCATCCGGGCATCAACTTAAAGAACGACGTTGTGACACGTGCGGTCCTATTTTACATAATTTCGACGATTAGCCTGCTAGCGGCTTGTAAGCACTACAATACTATAGCCACGTTCTCAGAAGCAAGTAAATCAAAACTAACAGAGCCTCACAATTTATGTCGACGTCCCGTGCACAGAATTCTCTCCACCAGATCTTCTATTTAGGATGGGGATGAGTAGAAGACACGAGTCCATCCTTGAGCTTGAGTGATCTACGAACTGTATTAATAAGTATTATATCCAACGCAGACAGTGATACTGCAGCGCTCCTAGGTCGATACCATATGTGTAATCCATAAGTGATGTGTCCAAATCGTAATCTCATGACGGTTCTGCAAACTCAAAACCACGGATGACAATCCCCCCCGTCCCATCGATACACCTGAGTGGCATCGCCCACAACCAAGACAGTTCTCGCCATCCATGCCCCATTGTATACCTTTTCGATCCACCACCGGAGTACAGGATGGCGCATGAACCATTTGAAGTAGGCATAATATCTATGCAAGGATGATGTATAAGCCACCGTCCCAACAACATCGATGGGGGACATACCTCCATTTGTACGCAGTGATTACCCTCGGGTTTACATATATGCGCTGCAGATTGAATTGTCGTCTCAGGTCGTATGGGAGCAAAAAGCTTTCTGACGAGAAACATTCTCCTGGGGCAGATGCGCGGAACTGTATTGGGGGTGTCAGAGCGGGAGTAGGACCGCGCATGGTGGGATCTTGTGTTGCTGGGTGTGTCGAGGGTAATTCGTATGGTAAAGGGTCAATGGAAAGCGTGCGGTTGGATCGCAAGGGTATGGGAATGAGAGGATCTGCAGGGAAGACGACGATACCGTTCCAGCAGGAGAATACAGGTGCGGGAGAGTCTGTCTGCATCGCGCGATAGTCAGCTTCGTCGAAGAAATATGGCCATCTTCAAGTCAAATTAAACATGGTTTCATGAACATGAAATTCGCACTCACATTCCACTGGTGAGTTTTGCTTGTCGATCTCGGAGGACCCACATATCGTATGCGCTTTGAGATGTTAGAATGATGAGAATGGAAGAGCTAGATCAGCGTACCCGAAATGCCCAAAGTCCAGACCGCATGCCATGTCATAGTCTCCATTATTCGTCTCCAGTAACTCTACCAAGGTCTCGGGCTCAATAAATATGTCATTCGAGAAGACAACTTTATCGTATCCTCCTTCCATTAGGGGCTCAAGTGCGCGGTTACGAGTGGCAGCTAAGAAGTCGATGCGCTCCCTCCCGCCCAAATAGTCAGGTCGGGATATAGTCTCATCTCCTGTGAGTATGCGCCGCGACACGCCCATGAGTGCAAGGTCTGCATCTAGTTCTCGAAGAAGCTTAGGCGAGGCATCAGTACTGTGGCTCTCGACGACCGAGACGAAGACGTTGTCTGGACCGAGATAATGTATAGCTTGGATGAGAGAGTTGAGCCAGTAGGGTATGACTAGTTCGTTGTTGTAGAATAACGCAGCGATGAATATTTTCTCTAAAAATGGATGAGCTACCTTCGTATCGACAGATTCGAAAAAGCTTGCCTTGTTTCCCGTGCCCTTGTCTTAACGGATGTGCAACGGCGGACTGCACTGCATCTCTGTAACGCACATCGCCTGGCTGTTCATAATGCGCTCCGACCCAGGTGCTCGCACAAAATAGGATGGTATAGGTCAGAAGCTGTATCCACCATAATTTATGAAACTGATGCGCCACCAGATGCGCAGTCGGAGACACAGGCCTAGAAGAGCGCTCACTACCTTCTTCGGCTGTTTCCAGCAACGCGTGTTCCTCGTCAGCAACGTCGAATGGGTAGTCGATAGGGCGTCGCTGGAGCATGGCATATCCCTGCTGGGAAATGGTCACGTCTCCATCCCATCTGCTTGAGAGTAGTGGAAGTAAAAGTCGGGACAATTGAACAAAGGTGAATGTGGGCACTACGAAGAGGAACATGAGTAGGACTCTCCATGTCGCGGGGAAAGCAGGTAGCCATCCAGTGAGAGCGGCGAAAAATGAGATAGAGAAGATTATTTCTGTTGCGATGTAAATCGCGAGGAAGATGGAGAAGGAAAGGAGGATAGGGTTGCGTTTTATTGGGAGAAGTATTCGAGATATGAAGTGATGGACATTTAGTTTTCTGAGAAGACGTCCAGTATAAAGGAGAAAAGACATGGGGGGTGGAATCGAAGCATGGTGGGGATATAGGAAATCCGAAGGGGTTTAGAGCTCGAGTACTGACTCCGAACCGAGAATCGTGTAAGCGCCGAACTGCGCTTTATTATAAAATTAGACGCTCACAGTCGCTGCCACACATACCACCTTTATTCCCTCGACACCCAAGTACTCGGAGTTTATGTCATGCACAGTAGTTATAATACCATACAGTAATCACACCAGATCAGTACGGGCCGACTCATGGTATATTCTCAACTTTACTGATCAGTAATATCAGGAATCTGATTGGCCACTATTCCGAGATCTTTTCGTCGTCATCAACCATCTCGATACTCTTCTCGCTCCCCTACAACCATACCCCGATTACACCAATAAATTATTCCTTTTTCACTCCGTGTAGTGCTACCGTCAAAATTTTCAGCTTGTTCAGAGGCGTTCCCTACTCACATTGGACTCATCACCGAGTGATGTTCTAAAGTCGATACGCCAAAGCACTCCCATGGAACTAGTATAAGGAGCAGAACTGCCAGCAAAACTGATTGTTTTCCGGGGCGGCAGAACTAGACTATCGTGATGTGTATAACATTCCTAACGGCGACATCAGTGTTGCCTCGTCCCATCCACCATTGTAACTAACAACCTCAACCCCATCTAGAATGGCTCGTGGAATTATTCCATGTTCGACCCGATCCAATTCGCCAAAATCAAAAACTTTTTCCTCGAGCACTTCAACTCCATCAAAGCTCTCATCCTTTTCATCCTCATGAACTCCTTGAGCAAATTCAACAGCGATATCGTCAGGGGAGATACTAAGCAAGGAGGTCGTCTGCATCACGAGGCTCTGTTGAGAGCGGAGGTGCCCATGCGAAGGGTGAACCAAGATCCTGTGTAGTCTCAACAGCGATGCCAAAATCAATGATCAGTGATGCAAGGGGGCGTCCGCCAGCATGCACCATCTTACTTCAGGGACGTCCATTTTCATGTTCTATTGAAGCTATCAGATCAAAGTCGAACTCTGCGGGTTTCGGATACCCTGGCGTCCTGTTAGGTTGTATCAACCTCCCTTCGTGTGAGTTCTACTGTGGAGTCGCTATCCGGTGGTCTCATATCAATGTAACGCAGTTTGAGTGTTATCAAGAAATTTTAGTACCTGCCACACTGGCAGAACGTGTTTCTTCCAAGTTCTGCCAGGAGAACTACTTTAAAATAGTTATGGCCACAAATCTGGGCCGCACAGCCAGCTTACCAGAACGCTTGGTAAAACTCCCGAGTTCCGCCAGCAACACTACATGGAACCCCTCACGGCGTCACATATATTTCAGATCGCCTATATAGTCCTCTTGTCTTCCAGAACCCGTAGCGCAGAGCTCTATCCGCAGCTTCAAGATGCACTACGTACCCATGGTTATACCTAAGCTCAGGTACCACTCGTTCTTGTCACTCATGGTTATAGATCTCTGACTCGATGTTATAGCGTGACAGAATCTTCGACATAGCTGGTGTGCCTTTCGATGACGTCTCTCCAGAAGAAAAGATATACACCGCCAGTATCGAGAAAGTTGACTCTTATTTGGCTTATAAATTCCGTTGATTCTGGGTGCGTCATATTCCACGAGGGATAACATTTACGAAGCTTATTGCTCTCATTCAGAAAGTCAACTCGGACAATGAAAATTTCGATCAGATCGAGAATTATGCAGGTAGGTGTTACATATACCCGTGTGATGGATGCTTTTTACGCTTCGGCAGTAAACCTCGATGTCACAAGACGACCCCATCCCATTGCCTTGCGCCTGTTTCTTCTAGAGCTCGATGATTTTGTTCGCCATAATCACTTCAACATTCTCCACCCGATCCTTCGGTCAGTTCTGCTGCGAGTTCCTTGCCAATGTTTCAACTTACTATGAGCGGTATCATACAGCTTGATCGCATCAAGCCTTGAGCTGCCCGAGGAGACTTTGGTGGAAAAATACAACTTTAATCGAACGGGAGAAACTTTTTGTTAGCCTTTCTTTTCCTGTATCTGGTCCTAGATCGATAAATACATTCGCAGTCGCGTTCATAAAATAGTAAAGGCCCTTTCTTCGCGACTGTCCCTTAACTTATGAACTCTCGTCAAGCTATAGGCGCTCGAATGAAGAAGAGGAGAAATTACAAAGTGTCTGGTTGAAGGGACACACAGGTACGATTGATGCATGTTTTACTTCACACCTGTCTCCTGAATCACGCAGACACCGGCGGTATCACTATCCTATGGAGCCAGCCTATTGGCGGCCTGCAAATTAAGGCTCCTGACGGTACGTGGAAATGGGCCGACACATTAACAATGGTTTGGTACGCCCATAATACATTACCATGATATCTGCGAACCTGATGCTCCACCACAGGTTATCAATACAAGCGACATGATGCCATTCTTCACAGGCACGTACTACAAGCACACAATTCACCGTGTCATCCAGCCCCCCTCGGACCAACGTGCATACGACCGTCTGGGTGTATACTACTTCTCGATGCCAGATAACGACGTTCGTTTGTTGCCGTGTTTTGAGAGCCCTGTGTTAAAGCGCGTTAGGATTGAGCGCAAGTTTCTCGATGAGGATGCGCCATTGTCCAAGACGTGGAGGAAGAGAAGGATGAAGGCATATGGTCGGAGGACTGATCTTAAGAAGGGGGTGGAATTCGATGTTGAGGAGGAGGTCATCGAGGGGATTGTGGTGAAACATTATAACTAAGTACTGAGTACTGAAGAACGGTGGAATGTATTATTATGACTCAATGGTGATACTGAGAATTTCATGGCTATGGACGTCGTTCGCACACGAGGTCTTGAATGTAAATTGCGAGGAAACTGGAGAAGGAGAGGAGAGCAGGTTTTATCGAGAGAAAAGTTCGAGTTATGAAGATAAAGCATTTGGAGTATTGACTCCGAACCGAGAAAGTCCATCTGTCTGATTTGTGTCTGATTCTGTCACTCTAGACGCTGGTTTATTCTTGGACACTCGGTCAATTCCGAGTTCTTCCATGGGTCTCCGAGACGTACATCGCTGCCTACTTACTACGACCTTCATCTTATGATCTTGTGTTCGCCTATACTCAACCCTGCGTCTTTTCTGAGACTTCGGATCCCAACACTTCAGTCACTTCATTCTCAACTTGCCTCCTAGAGAATCACTATTGAGCACGAGATCGTTTCGTCTTGGTGCTACTCATTCTCGGTGCATCGTTGCCTACTCCGGTCTTCTTCTCGTTTCCGTCTAATTATGACTATCACGTCTGTGCCCTCGTGCCCCCGCTGTAATGTCATTATCAATCATATCTCGCTCACTCATCCTCAATTACACCAATGATCTACGCTGTTTCCTTCCATGTGGTGCTGTCGTCACTTGTTCAGTTTGCTGTACTACCTCACTACATTAGACACCTCAGCAGCGGGACAAAAATGGACTCGATACTACGCCGAGGTACTCTCATAGAACTCATGACATAAGTCACGACGCCGTATCTATTTCAGATGGCTTATCTCGGTGTGAAGTTTTAATCCTTCTGTTCATAGCCCAGGTATTTATTATCTACTTGCATTGAACTCTCTATTATCTTTTCCGATAACCATCCAAGACATGCCCAGTTTAACCCTGCCGGAGTGTCCACACTACATCCCCCCTCCAGAAACAAAAGAGGACTGTAAGAGAGTGTCCAATAAATACAATACATTCGTATAACGTCTCCCCATATAGTGGAATTCGCGGACCTTCCCATCATCGATCTTTCCAAAGCGCATACACCCGAGGGACGTGCAGAGCTTTATCCGCAGCTTCGAGATGCACTACGCACCCATGGCTTTCTCTACGCTATCAATCATGGTCATACACAAGCGCAGGTGCGGCCCATTCTCGTAACTCATGCTCAAAGGTTTCTGAATCAATGTTGTAGCGTGACAGGGTCTTCGATGTAGCTGGCGTTCCTTTTGACAGCGTCTCTCCGGATGAAAAGAAGATGTACACCGCCGATGTCGAAAAAGTCGGGTACTACGCAGGTTATAAACCTCGTCAATTCTGGGTCCGTTGTTTCTACAAAGGACACCATGAGCACAGCTTATTACTCTTATTCAGAAAGTCGACACGGAGAATCAAATTCTCGATCAGATTGAGCATTATGCAAGTAGGTATTACAAATACTCGTGTGATGCGTGCTTCCTACCCCTCGGCAGTAAACCTCAATGTCACAAAGCGTCCCCACCCTACGGCCGTGCGCCCGTTCCTTCCAGAGCTCGATGATTTTGCTCGCCATAATCACTTCAACATTCTCCATCCGATCCTTCGGTCAGTTCTACCGCGAGTCCTTTCTCGATGTTTTAGCTTACGAGCACCATTATACAGCTTGATTGCGTTAAGCCTCGAGCTGCCCGAGGAGACTTTGGTGGAAAAACACAATTTTGATCGAACAGGAGAAACCTCTGGTTAGTCTTTCCTCTCATGTATGCAGTCCTATATCGATAAGCATATCCGCAGTCAGGTTCATGAAATAGTAAAAGCTCTTTTTTCGCAATCGTTCCTTAACTTACAAACTGTCGTCAAGCTACAGGCGCTCGAATGATGAAGAAGAGAAGTCAAAGAATGTCTGGTTGAAGGGACACACAGGTACACTTTATACCTCTTTGCTTCAAACTCGTCTCCTGAATCGCGCAGACATCGGCAGCATCACCATTCTATGGAGCCAGCCTATCGGAGGCCTGCAGATTATGGCTCCTGACGGCAAATGGAAATGGGTCCGACACATTGACAATGGTTTGGTACGCTCATAACAAACTACAGTGATACCTCGAACCTGATATTCCGCCAGGTCATCAATACAGGCGACATGATGACATTCCTCACAGGCGGATACTACAAGCCCACGATCCACCGTGTCATCCAGCCCCCCTCCGACCAACGCGCCTACGACCGTTTGGGTGCATACTATTTCGCGATGCCAGACAACGACGTTCGTTTGCTGCCGTGTGCTGAAAGTCCTGTGTTAAAGCGCGCTGGTATTGAGCGCCAGTGTCCTGATGATGATTCACCATCGTGCGAGACGTGGAGGAAGGGAAGGACAACGTCGTATGGGAGGACTGATCTCAAGAAGGGGGTAGAACGTGGTGTTGAGGAGGAGGTCATCGAGGGGATTGTGGTGAAGCATTATAACTGAGCACTGAAGAGCGGCCGAATGATTATGTATTAGTATGATTGGCTGACTTTTGTATGGTTTCGGTGTTCATGATTGCACGACCGTGTGGACGTCATTCGCACACGAGGTTCTGAGTCAAAGATAGCGGTATCCACTGCATTGTGCCTTCACAAAGAATTAATAGTACAGCTCTATCAGCTCCGAGCTAAACGTTTATCCTCGATCAGGTGTGGAGATCAACAGTGATCTTGTGACAGTACGCCCGTTTCCTTCCCGAATGCTGTACGAAGACTCCGTGCTATGGAGTGCTTGGCGCATGTCCGTGCAGCAGTAGCATAGAGTGAAATTAAAGCAGATATAACAACACATCACATACGCAACGTTCGATTGAAGCGCTGAAGCACCGCGTGACTGACAAAGAAGTGTTAATATCCTTTCGCGCACGAAAAATAGTGGTGCGTACGATGTTTGGTATATATTAAACCCATACAGCAAGTGCGGCACTTGCTGCGATTGGTACCACGATGGGAGCTGCAGATCCCGCCAGGGCGGAAGCCATGCTCACAACAGTGCCAACCATATAGAACCCAAAAGTCCTGCAAATATTCAATGAGACGAAAATCATTTGTAGCATAAAAGACCAGCCTACACGGTCCTTGGTGGGATCAACTGTCGGTCCAACTTCTATCTTATCAACTACGTTCATCATTATTGCTCTGAACTCTTGGCTGTGCAAGTACTACGCACAAAACACGTTAGGTCGTATGCAACGACGACAAATAAGATGGACATCACCTTATGAGAGTCACGGAAATTCCACAGATCGACGGTGTCAGTGTGAAGCACGTATAGACCATCCCACATCTTGCGGTTCTTGAACGTTGGGCATGACGCAAGCGCTTGCCAATATCCTGCAAGACATGAAATTTAGGTTATATCATGAACGCGAAACTGGGACAGACTTTTCTTTCCAACCCTGACATGGCGTAAATCACGATATAAGAGATAAGAATGAAGCAAGCAAGACTCACTCAATAAATGCCTCTATTTTGAGTCCAGGATGCACTCACTGAGCGATGGGGGTCATCATCGCGGCCTTGGGCGTAGAATGCTGACCGACGCAGTTTTCGGTTATTGAGATCAGGTAGGTGAGGGTCTCCCTATAGACTTCTTCGGCTACAATGTTACATTTCAGAGGCACGCATGGACTTGTCAGGGTGCCACATTAGAAATCGTAGTATAGGGAATACTAGATCCTGCAAATTGCTCTAGAGGTCGGATGCAGGTATCCTGCACCTGGTAGGCTGGAGTTCAAGGTCTTTACCGGAACAGGCAGACTGCTCAGACTGCTAATATATGACTTGGACGGTTTGGATGCCAGACGCAGATCCTTACTTCAGTTGAAATATTCCATTTTCCCGGAAAGGTCGACGACGATCCAGATTTTTTGTGCGGCTTGATGTATTCTACGGATGTAAGGTTGAGTTCACTCGTGATTGAGGTGAGAGTGCGATTATCATTGTTTCACCTTGTCCTTCGCTTGCACTGTACGCGCGGAAAGTGTCATTTGGGTCAAAAGGAATCTTCAAGTAGACTCGTGACCAGTCTGACGTACGTCACATGAGAGTGGGGAATTTTTGACGTAGTCAGACTGGTCGATCTCGGAGAAATTTGGCAGGCGAAGCACGGAGTTCGAATTTTAGCAGGTGCCGGTTGTGCCGAGTGTCGTCGTACATCTAGACATTGTGTGGCAGACACTATACTGTTTTGCTTTACCTTTGCTTCTCTCCCCCGACAAGATGGCTATCACAGTTACACCTTTAAAATTGCTTCAAAAAGATCATGTACGCTGAATATTTGAATATCACTCTCATCGCGTGAAATTTGCGCTTCTGGATTACAGGCCAAGGAATTTGAGGAGCATGGGGTTCGTTTGATCACAATCAATCATGACACTCCTCATGACAAGACACTCTGGAGTGTACGTGAGAGTTGCTGAGGCTGCGAGGGTCCACTGTCCATGCTAAAGGTTCAGGTGGCAGGGCATACTGCAGTGGGGGAGTATAATATGGAGCAAATGGTATCATTTGAAGTATCCTATTTCAATTTTAGTGATGCAGCGCAAAAGCGAGAAAGATGTGGTACTCTATGCAGCAGTGCACAAACGAAAGTTTCTGAGTGATTGATCATAGTTGACAGTAACTATGTAGCACTATTACTTCGACCGGCACCTGCTAAATTGAAACTCTGTGCTTCGCCTGCCAAATCTCTCCGAGATCGACCAGCCTGGCTATGCCACTCGACTTGTCTGTGGTTATATAAGCCAGGCTGGTCCCGAGCCTAATCTTCAAGTCGGTTCCAACTTGAAAATGTTCCTTGGCATACATATTATGTAAGGACACATTGAACTTTAATTTCAACTTCCGCAATCATACACATCCTTCGGCTCCTCAAGGCCTGTAACAAGACCCTTGAAAACCTTGTCGGCTGTAAATTTGCCTCTGACTTATTTGAGTGGTAGCAACAGCGGTGGTTAGAAACCTCAGGACAACTTTCTGGCACTCGCCAACGCCAACGATGATTCGTCTGTACGAAAGGCGTCACCTAAACTCAACCTAGTACAACTTGAACTTGGGTTGTTCATTAACCTCAGGTAGGGATCTGCACGGGTACGGGTAACCCGCGCGGGTCACGGGTACGGGTACTACTGGGGTATGGGTACGGGTCAGGATTCTAAGACCCGCGCTCTTACCCATACCCCAGCTATACCCGTGCCTTCCATAAACGGTAATTTTTTTGGCGTGAAGAACATTGACATTCACCAAGTCAGAAGTTCCCATTGACCATCCTTGGGCCATCTCTTAATCAAAAGGTGCGTTTTTACAATTATATATATCTATGTAGATCACTTACAAAACTAATCACTTCATAGTTGTTCTGTTTCCTTTTCCACATTCTCGGACACACAGTCTTTCATCTCCTCGGCGCACTCATCACATTTGATCCACAATGTCCTCTCTCCTCTGCTATCACCGCTTGCTATCAAATTTCCAACTCGTGATACCGCCAATTCCAACACCTCACTGTGATGCCCCTCCATCCTCTTCAACACAACACCTGTCTTCAACTTGAAGTCCCACAGGCGAAGTGTCTTGTGCTCTGAGCCTGCGCCCAACATTTGCAGAACATGAGTGTGCCGATCCTCGTTCAAGCAAGAGCCATGCTGATCGAAGTCGTCACCCAACGTTTGCAGTATGTGAGTGTGCCAATCCTTGTTCGAGCAAGAGCCATGCTGATACAAGTCGTTTCCCATCGTTTGCAGGATGTGAGTGTGTCGGTCCCGCGTCGTGCTCGAGCCATGCTGATCGAAGTTGTTGCCCAATGTTCGCAGTATGTGAATGTGCCGATCCTCGTTCAAGCAAGAGCCATGCTGATACAAGTCATTTCCCATCGTTCACAGGATGTGAGTGTGTCGGTCCCGCATCAAGCTCGAGCCAAGCTGATCCAAGTCGTTTCCTGCCATTCGCAGCTTGTGAGTGTGTTGGTCCTGCGCCGAGCTCGAGCCATGCTGATCCAAGTCGTTTCCCACCATTTGCAGGTTGTCAGTGTGTCGATCCCGCTTCGAGCTCAAGCCATGCTGATCCAAGTCGTTCCCTGCCGTTCACAATGTCTCAGTAAGTTCTTTTTTACAATCATTTTTTTTCATAGTTCTAACTTAATATTTATATGTACTACCTGCGGGTAAACCATGCACGGGTGCGGGTGAGGGTATGAGCTGGCCATACCCCCCAAAAACCCGCACCCTTCGTGCGGGTCTGGGTATACCTCAGGGTGCAGGTGCGGGTCAGGTCCCCAACACCCCGGGGTATACCCATGCGGATCCCTAACCTCAGGCTATGATCTCTTTGCTTGTCCAGAATACCTGTCAGCATCTGCACACATCTAGCTCTCAAGTCAAGCTTAAGTCTCACCAGTGCATGCGGTGGCGTGGGACCTCCACCACACCAAACTTCACTTGTTCGTCATCTTCGCTGCCCTCGTCTTTCTCCGGCGATTGAGGGTGCACTTTTAGCGCCTACGCTCTCATATGGCCACCAATATTCTCTGCAAAAGCCTGCCTTACCTCCGCCAATCTCATCCTACATTATGTTGCCGACACACTGTCACCGAGTTATTCAACATTAATGCTTCCGGCCTCAACCGCATCTCCCCCAGGTATGGAGGGACAGCCACCTTGTGTTACGCACTCAAATAGATCTGTTAGGCGGAGCCCTAAGAGGGGCGTCGTCCGCTAACGTTCGTGACGTAACCGGAAGGATCCGGTATAGCAAGTAAGACTGGCGACGGCGAGTCGGCAGTGATCACAGTACGCGCGTGTCACGTGACTTCTAGGACGGATGTCTCAGAAGTCGCTCAAGGTAAGGACAGTCTTGTCCGAATGATGAGGTCAATCGAGGTAGACTTAGTCGCGATGAGCAACTAAGAAAAAGATACTAGAGACTGAAGCCAAAGGGGCGTTCAGAGGGAAGTATGTTCCAGGGAAGATTGAGTAGATTCAAGTTAGGGAATCTAGTACAGGGTGACCGACTACTTATACTAAGTGGAGAGGGTTAAGGGCAAGGCTACTGCACAGTAGGTAAGGGTAAAGGGGAAACGAGAATGGTATAGGTGCGTTGGCAACAGAGCCGGATTAGTGATGGATGGTCGAATGTGGAATGAGACCGAGAAACGTTGGAACGGACCAACGGTAAGAATACAACGTGCGGGGATCCGCAGTCAGGAGGAACAGAAAGAGGAAAGCCACATTGGTGGCATGAGTCAGACCGAGTCATAGGTGCGGGACCACATTGGTGGTCGAATCAGGGGAGGAACGTGCGTGCACGTGCATAGAGGCGGCTGATGCGAGGGACGGGAACGGTCCCGAGGATCCGGTCAATGGAAAGTTGGTAAAGGAGGACGAGCCGGTAGATGGTGAGGGCGAGGATGAAGGGAAAATGATAGGGGGGCCACGTGACCGATGTTACTTGTAACACCTTGTGCACAATGTCAGGGATATTACTACATTTGGCCAAGCCGCTACTTAACAGCGCTGCATAATTACATGCTTACCTCCCTGCACAACTATGCCAATACCATCAGCCTTTGAGGTGCTGCAATTGCTGCATCATCAGCGCATCAGCTCCCTACTGGCTCACCTCCAACATTCACCACGACACAAAGGGCAGGGACAAGGGCGGGGGGCGGGGAAAGAGTGATGTACAGTTCAAGGTGGCGTGCTTGGTGTTGTAGATGGCACACTGAGTCATATCCGGGGCGGATGCTGGACAGTCAGACTCTCATAGTATCCTAGGATCAAAATATTCTGGGGAACGTAGTACTACTTACGACTACAAAGCTGTTGTTGTGTTTGTTGCTATTTTGGCCTGGTCAAGTAACGAGATAGTAGATATGTGGTGATTGTGATAGACTAATTTTGAAATATGGCTGTCAGCTTTATGCACATGCAGCTGCCTCAAGGTACACAGCTATGGTACCAATATTTATTAATATATTGCCCACTGCCCACTGATTCTAGATAAGGCTGGCTATGGGTTGGTTATTTGCTGGGTTCACACACTGCAATGATTATAGGGCTATACCAACACTTCTCCATGAGTCATGTTCAAGTTCAAGTTCACCGTGACCTTCCCCCATTGTTACAGGCATCCGTAACACCTACAGGAGCCCCAGCTCCGCCTACGCCTGCCCCCGCTCTGCTAGACTCCCTGTGCAGCGGTGCGCCGCCCGCGCCTAGAAAGACAGCGGTCTGGACCGCTATGACCCCGCCCCTGGCGCTATGACCCTGCCCCTGGCCTAGACAGCCTTGTACCTGATCCATGGAGGCTGTACACCTCATGGTCACTAGATCAGCGCATGTATACAGCATGTCGCTTCATGAAGATCCGGAGCGCCCTTGGTGTTACGCTGACCGTCGGTCGGCGTGTGCGAACTAGGATAGGTCTTCTCAGCGACGACTCGAGTGAGTCTACTGAAGCTGAGGGTGGGTCTGGCCTTGACGGAACGTCGAGGATTCCTCCGGCGATCTCAGTAAGACGGCGCTTGTCGAGATGCAGGGCTAGCGGATACGTGCTAAGTCATAAGGGGGCGACTTAGAAGTGCGGTCTCACACAAGGAAGCTGGTAAGGCTTAGATGAGCAAGTTCTGGGGATGAACCTAGTAGATTAAAGTAAAGTCTAAGTACAATAATCTGTGTCTACTTATAGGGAAGTACTACAAGTATTCTAGCTCAGTCTGTAATCAATAGTATATCGTAAATCTATGATAACAAGACATGAGGGTCAGATAAGATACATGAGGCTTAACCTCTGATCAAGCATGCTGCGCCAAGGGCAGCTGCGCATAGGTACAGGAGGCGCCAAGAGCGCTCCGGATCTTCATGAAGCGACATGCGGTATGCATGCACTTGATCTAGGGTGACCATGAGGCGTACAGCCTCCATGGATCAGGTACAAGGCCGTCTAGGCCAGGGGCGGGGTCACAGCGGTCCAGACCACTGTCTTTCTAGGCGCGGGCGGCGCACCGCCGCGCGGGGAGTCTAGCAGAGCGGGGGCAGGCGTAGGCAGAGCTGGGGCTCCTGTAGGTGTTACAGATGCCTGTAACACTTGGCGCCTCATGTACCTATGCGCAGTTGCACTTGGCGCTGCATGGTTGATCAGAGGTTAAGCCTCATGTATATTATCTGAACCTCATGTCTTGTTATCATAGATCTTAGATATACTATTGATTACAGACTGAGCTAGAATACTCATATGTAGCACATATAAGTAAACAGATTATAGTACTTAGACTTTACTTTAATCTACTAGGTTCATCCCCAGAACTTGTTCATCAAAGCCTTCTAGCTTCCTTGGATAAGACCGCACTTCTAAGTCGCCCTCATACGACTTAGCACGTATCCGCTAGCCCTGTATCTCGACGAGCGCCGCCTTACCGAGATCACCGGAGGAACCCTTGACATTCCGTCAAGCCGAGAACCACCCTCAGCTTCAGTAGACTCACTCGAGTCATCGCTGAGAAGACCTATCCTAGTTCGCACATGCCGACCAACGGTCAGCATAACACCCATGGATACTTCAAAGATAAGACAAAAAATCATTCACTTTCGAATCCTTGTTGTAGGAAGAGCGAATGCAGTACTAACACATCGACATCAGATTGATCTTGAAGTTATAATGGCATCCAGAGAGGTGAGTTGTGATTTTATCGATGACATGAACTGACGTGCTCTCAGCGCGGACTGCACGATATCGAGAACGAAATGGTGTTTCCAAGCAACTCGGGCTTTGTTTTTTATGATTCACGCGGGTTTGAGTCAGGTGGTGAATTGGAATTCATCAAGGTGAAGAAATTTATCACCAACCGTTCCAAGGAAACCAAAATAACAAATTGACTTCATGCTATATGGTAAGGTAGAGGATGGCAAATTTCGATGAACATCACGTGATATTCGTGACAAAAGGGTGACATTAAGCTATAAATCTATTAACAATTCAGAAACACCATTTCTTGAAAATCTGTTCCACCATTCGCTAGATAAATGAAAAATGAGAATTTTCGCGGTCGTAGAATTGAACTACTTGCAGAAATGAGAGAGTTAATAGTTAATTACAGTTTGTTCTGTGAACAATAGTAGAGATTCGGAAGTCAAAACTACTTATGACTCCGACAAATGCAACAGCTTGGCTCACAAAGGGCATCATGGCACCACGCAAACGTCTCCACAGCATATAGATCTCGAACTTACGGTCAAAGAAAGCTAGGGTCCAAAGCTCAGATAAGGAACATACCGAAGTTGTAAGTCAAATGATGAGAAATGAAGCATGAAGGCTTGATGTTTTTGACAGGCGCATGTTGGTGCACTACAAACAGATTGTCAGCAAGCTCAAAGAGTTCAGTGTGAGGAAGTTGAAGAGGAGGATGACCTTACCGCGATTCGAGGAGTGCGTTGGCGTGAAAAAGATCAGCCTGCTGGCCTTCTGGAAGAGATTGCTCCTGTGATGACACTGATGAGTAATGATGCCATTTGTGCTGCTGAT
This sequence comes from Suillus discolor, assembly GCF_016758755.1. NCBI lineage: Eukaryota > Fungi > Basidiomycota > Agaricomycetes > Boletales > Suillaceae > Suillus > Suillus discolor. The sequence continues at coordinate 228,788 of NW_024541313.1, forward strand.
GAGGAAGCTTTGCCATGTTTTGATGGGGATATCATGGATGCCGGGAGCAAGTTTGATGACGAAGATGAGGCAGGCCCTGACGACAGCATCGATCAGAATGAGGCAGGCGTTGATGACAGCATCAATCAGAACAAGGTGGACGTCGATGACAGCATCCATGCACCATGTGCACACAATTACTCCTTTGAGCTAAGGCAACCACCCACTATCCCTGAAGCTTGCTGTGTGCTTGAGGACTTACAGATACTCTTGAAACCTCTCCGCCGAAATGCACAACCTTTGGAACTTTCACCTGTCATGAGGGAGCGCCTAACGAACATGAAAAATTTATTATGGCTCTATACAGATATCCCCAGCAACCCAGATGACAAAACCACTAACCCTGTTGGTGGTCACTGGACCAATGCAGCTGATCGAGCTGCCCGAAATGCCGGTAAGGGGGCATACCTTTCACGATGCCTGCAAAGTTGGACGAAGGCCTATATTAATGATAGAGAGGCGCTACCTCACCGAAAAGTGCCGCAACAATACTCTCGCATCGACGATGAAGACCTTGCAGTAAAAATACAGCTGTATCTCCAGAGTGTCGGGAAGTTTGTCTGCGCACAGGATATTGTTGATTACCTCGATAGACCTGAGAATAATGTCCGTCTCGGCATGAAAAAGTCGATATCATTGAGAACAGCTCACCGTTGGATGTCACACATGGGTTATCGTTGGAAAAGAGAGCTGCAGGGACAATACACAGATGGACACGAGCGCGAGGACATTGTTCTCTACCGGAACAATGTTTTTCTGCCAGCGTGGACTCATTATCAGCGCTATATGCGAAAATGGAAGATCAAGGACATTACCATGGAGGATTTGTCGGAAGTTGAGTCTTCTGGGCACCGTACTGTCATGTGGTTCCACGACAAGTCAACATTCTATGCGAACGACTGGAGAAAATGTGTTGGGTCCATGACTCAGAAAGCGCCTTACCTCAACAAAAAGGTGAGGGGGCTTCTTTAATGATTGCTGACTTTGTGTCAGCCGATTATGGCTGGCTTCGATCCCGAGATGGAAAGGAGAGCGCTCGGGTCCTGTTCAAAGCTGGAAGGGTGCAAGATGGTTATTTTACAAACCAGGAGATTGTTGCACAGGCTGTGAAAGCTATGGATATCCTGCAAAAAGATTATCCAGATGAAAACCATGTGCTTGTCTTTGACAATGCAACGACACACCTCAAACATGCTGATGATGCTTTAGCTGCTCGAAAAATGCCGAAGAATCCCTCACAGACATTTGGACCATCTGCAAGTGTCAAAGACGCCAATGGGAAGCCAGTGCTGGGTCCAGATCGCAAACAAGTCAAGGAAAAGATCTGTATGGTAGACACAAAGTTACTGAATGGGGATCTGCAACCTCTCTATTTTGCAGAGGGACATGCAAAGGCTGGATGGTTCAAAGGCATGGCTCAGATTCTTCTTGAGCATGGGTATGTAAATGCCCCTCACCTTCGAATGGAATGCAAAGACTTCAAGTGCCCTCCTGACCGGATTGACTGTTGCTGCCAGCAGCTAATGTATACTCAACCAGATTTCGCTAACGTTGAATCGAATTTGGAGTCTGTGTGTTGTGCATGAGGGGTTGATGTAATTTTCCTGCTGAAATTTCACTGCGAGCTCAATTTTATTGAGCAGTGCTGGGGTTATGCGAAGCGGCTTTACCACATGAAAGACCGATCATTCTCAGAGGCTGACCTTGAACAAAATGTGCTCGATTCATTGAATGTGGTCCCACAATCATCCATGCAGCGGTAAGTTTTTTGATATTTCCAATCTCAGCAATGTAATTAATTTGGGTCTTAGCTTTTTCATCAGGTCTGGTAGATTTGTCAATGCTTACAAGAAGGGACTTGATGGAAAGCAGGCTGCATGGGCAATCAAAAGATATTGAGGACATCGTGTTCTTCCCAAGTCCATAATGCGGGAGTTAGAGCAATATCACTGAGCTACAATTTAGCATATTACAACTATGAATATACTTACCCAAATCCTCCAAGTCTGTGCCATTCGGCAGGACACTTATCCTCACAGCATCACATGTCAGTCACATCACGTGAGGTTGGTCGAAATATGCTGCCTTCTACCTTAATTGTAACTGATCAGTCGCAACATGGGCTATCTCACTGTTTCAACATAGGTATTGCATCCCAATGGACGAAGCACACAGGTCGTTCACTGCAGCTGAACAGAAATTCTTCTCTGAGCGCGACACAGGAACCAGTAAGCTTTCGCATCTTACCCTTGTCGACATTTGACTGATGCGCAGGATCACGATTCTCAGTTCCAGTGATTGTAGTGTTCACCAAGTTCGATGCCCTCTACGATGTGGCATATGCACAACTAAGAAAGGAAGGAAAATCTCGGAAAGATGCTCAAGAACTGGCCCCAAAACGCGCCGAAGAAACATTTCCAGATGGACCACAATTGAAGTTTATCCAGGACGTCCGATGGCCTCCAAAATGTTATGTATGCCTTCCCAGTAAGTTGGTTTATAGCTGAGTTGCGATACATGATGACCGTTGATCCATCAGATATGAATGAGGATAATGCAGATTGCAGGGTGCTGATCAAAAGTACAGCTGGTACTTTGGTTCATGAAGTGTTGGAGCAATTATTTGTCTCGACCCAGCAGACCAACGTGGAGATTTGCATGAGATATGCAATTAAGAGGTAACTACTCATAGTCTCATTCACCTGCCTCAGGTGTTAGCAACTGATATTGTCCAGAATGCTCCCATAACATCTCGACTCTGCAAAGAGGATAACGACTGGAGCCCACAAGATAGTAGGGACCTTGGGCACCTGGTTTCCTCATATTTGGGTAAGATTGTTAGAAAGCTCAAAGGTTGCTCTCATTGATGTCGAGTGTTTACTTTTAGCCAGTACATCTGTTAATCCTCGTTTGAGCTTGAGCTATGCTGATCCAAGTCATTGCCTACCGTTTGCAGGGAGTGAGTGTGTCAAGCCTCGTTTGAGTTCGAGCCATGCTGACGCAAGTCATTGCCCACTGTTCGCAGGGAGTGAGTCTGTCAATCATCGTTTGAGCTCACACCATGCTGATTGAAGCCGTTCACAGTATGTGAGTTTGTTAATCCTCATTCGAGCAAGAGCCATGCTGATCCAAGTTGTTGCCCACCATTCACAGGATGTGAGTGTGTTGATCCGCATTCGAGCTCATGCCATGCTGATCCAAGTCGTTGCCCACCGTTCACAGGATGTGAGTGTGTCGATTTTTGTTCAAACACGAGCCATGCTGATGCAAGTCATTGCCCACCTTTCGCAGGTGGTGAGTGTGTCGATCCTCATTTGCACTTGAGTCATGCTGATCCAAGTCGTTGCCCACCATTCGCAGGGAGTGAGTCTGTCAATCCTCATTCGGGCTCGAGCCATGCTGATCCAAGTCGTTGCCCACTGTTTGCAGAGAGTGAGTGTGTCGATCCTCATTTGCACTCGAGTCATGCTGATGCAAGTCGTTGCCCACCATTCGTAGCATGTGAGTGTGTCGATCCTCATTCTAGCTTGAGCCATGCTGATCCAAGTGGTTGCCCACTGTTCACAGGGAGTGAGTGTGTCGATCCCCGTTTGAGCTCGAGCCATGCTGATGCAAGTCATTGCCCACCGTTCACAGGGAGTGAGTGTGTTGATCCTCATTCAAGCAAGAGCCATGCTGATCCAAGTCATTGCCCACCATTCACAGGGAGTGAGTCTGTCAATCCTCATTCGGGCTCGAGCCATGCTGATGCAAGTCGTTGCCCACCGTTCGCAGAGAGTGAGTGTGTCGATCCTCGTTCGATCTCGAGCCATGCTGATCCAAGTCGTTGCCCACCATTCGCAGTATGTGAGTGTGTTGTCTTCATTTGAGCTCGAGTCATGCTGATCCAAGTCGTTGCCCACCATTCGCAGGATGTGAGTTTGTCGATCCTCATTCGAGCTTGAGTCATGCTGATTCAAGTCATTGCCCACCGTTCGCAGTATGTGAGTGTGTCGATTCTCGTTCGAACTCGAGCAATTCTGATCCAAGTCTTTGCCCATCGTTTGCAGGATGTGAGTGTGTCAATCCTCGTTCGAGCAAGAGCCATGCTGATCCAAGTCATTGCCCACCATTCACAGTTGGTGAGTGTGTCAATCCTCATTCAAGCTTGAGCCATGCTGATCCAAGTCGTTGCCCACCCATTCACAGGAAGTGAGTCTGTCGATTTTCATTTGAGCAAGAGCCATGCTGATCCAAGTGGTTGCCCACTGTTTGCAGTTGGTGAGTCTATTGATTTTTGTTTGAGCAAGAGCCATGCTGATGCAAGTCATTGCCTACCATTCGCAGGATGTGAGTTTTTCGATCCTCGTTCGAGCAAGAGCCATGCTGATGCAAGTCATTGCCCACCGTTCACAGGGAGTGAGTCCGTCAATCCTCATTCTAGCTCGAGCCATGCTAATCCAAGTCATTGCCCACCGTTCACAGAATGTGAGTCCATCGATCCTCATTTGAGCAAGAGCCATGCTGATGCAAGTTGTTGCCTACTGTTTGCAGAGAGTGAGTGTGTCGATCCTCGTCTGATCTCAAACCATGCTGATCCATCAATAGGACATTCTTCGCGATGATGATTGTGTGGTGATACAGTCCAAGTTGCTCTCTGTAGTATGTCCAATCGGTGGCAGATTGTACACATTTCTCATGCTGCGAATCTGCCAGGCCTCTAGTGGCTCATCATCCTTGGAGAACATTGTTTAGCTCATTTCTGGTGACTTTTGATGCTACGGTGTGATGAATTTGCTTATCGTTGATCGTTTAGCTGCTGTCATTGTCTTCAAACACTCTTTCTATATTTTCGACAAGCAGTGCTATCTTCAGGACAAGCAGAAGTTTGATCCCTCTTTCTATGTCACTCTGGAGCAGTACATACCATCTCCGCATGCAGGTGCCGTCAGGGAAAGTGTGAGAGTCACTGTCCACACATTCCATGGATACTCATCTACCCGGAAATTTAAGCCATTGTTTGGACGCTTCCAGATAGGAAAACAATCTGTTGGTGACTCCCAAAAGATGGAGTTGGTCGACACGATTGTTAAAATCGCTTTAGAGCATCGCCTGCATATGTTTAGATGTTATTTTGTGGCAGCAATTCCACTGATCTGTCGTGTTCAGCAAAAACTCAACAACAAGCACTGCAACACAACGCAGATGGTGTTCCGAAGTAGAGCTAACATGTCTTAGCAGTGGATGTAGGTTTCTTGGGCTGTCTGTTGAGGTAGTTTCAGGAGGTGGATATGTACAAAATGGTTGCATGATCACGAAATATAGCGCTTTCCCTGGTATGATGTACGGGTGTTTGAAGCATGTGAGTCGCCCTCAGCTGAGATGGTGGTGAGATCTACTGGACTTGATAATATTCTTGGTCCGATTCAAGTGCATTGAGGTCAGGTATGCTCTATACCATTCTGCTCCACAGCCTATCTCAATTTGTGCCGTTCTTTCTTAACAAAAGATCTGATTTCAGTGTTATATGATATAAAAACGCATGGAACATCCCTGTTGACATCGATGACACCAGTTGGTAGCTAAGACTAGCTATTGGATAGGTAATAGCCTTTGAAATCAAGCAGCAGGGACGCATTGAAAGTTTTCATTCTTTGAAAGACAGCGTGCAGGTTATCTATGGCTCTGGATAATAAGCCAAGATTGTGATCCCTGGGGCCTAAGGTTAGAAGTGCATCATTTTCATTTTCACTAAACAATAAGTTCATCGACCGTTTATTGTCATTTCAGCACTACATGATATAAAAATGCATGGAACATCCCTGTTAGGTCATATTTGGCCAACAAATATTCAATTGAAATTCACATTCGCATTCAATCATGTGACCTTACATTTGAACCTCGGAAGAATCCCAGATTGTGCCACTCTGCTTGTTGTCGTTTACTCCCACTATCATGCCACAATCTAACTCATCTATTACGGGATCAGGGCACTCCCTTCGGTCTAAAGGACCTGTTGAAGCCAACAACTCTGCCACCACACGTCACAAAAAAGCTGCCAAGTGGACTACAGATGAAGATACTGCTCTGATTGAATACCTTCGCCTCCACATTCCTGGTGATGGGATAAACTTCAAGAAGCAAGCTTGGCATGGTGCTGCCGCTCATCTCAAGGAGAGGTTTCCTGAGCAACTGGGTGGTGAGAAAACACAATCAAGCTGTCAAACTAGATGGTCAAAAGTGAGTCACTGTGGCACATGCGCTGCATGCCATCTGCCTGGCATGTAGCACTGTTTCTTTTCTATATTGATCTGACATCAATCACCATAGCTCAAAAGTTCTTATCACGCTGTTGTGGACATCAAGAATGCATCTGGGTTTGCGTGGAGCGATATAGATGGCGCAGGGATTACTTTGGAGTATGAATCTACATGGACAAACTTTCTCAAGGTGCGCAATGGCAGTGGATTGTACTAGTAGTACTCGACTAATATATTGTTTTAAAGAGCCATAAGAACACAGGCCCGTTCAAAAACACAGGATTCCCTCATTTCGATGCCATCCACCAGATGTTGCCAAGGAAGAGCAAGGGTGCTTGGGTCCACCGCAATAACCCCCGCCAGCCTGCTGGCACTGCATCTTCTGCTGTCCCTGCTGTAGCTCTTCCTGAGGCTAGTACTGTGCCACCGCAACCGCAACCACTTACCGCATTAAACCTCAGCCAGCTGACTGCGGCTGCCAATGAAATCAATTCTCTTCCATCTCACATCCAGTCTGCTAGCGGCTTGCCGCAAGACATTCCACCATCATCGTCCGCTGTCCCATCCACCTTTCTTGTGGCTCAGACTACTACTGGCTCGGGAGCTACGTCCTCGGTGCTCACAAGTATCAGTCGCCAAGATAAGTGCAAAGTTAGTGCGATAGGCTCAGAGGCTGCTATGAGTGCACCAAAGCGGTCTCAACCTGTTTCAGCAAGTGTACAGGCCCAGCAAGATGGTAGCAAGGCAATGAATAACCTCACGACCGCTGTGGAGGAGATACGGCAAACATTTGCCAGAACATCTGCGAGAGCTTCTGCAGAGGACTTTGGCCGCGCCGTCTCCATGGTCTCCCAGTGTGCAACACTATCTAGTGACAAAAGGATTGACATTATAGACTTCCTTGGACAAGACGACAAGCACATCGTGAAGTTTCTTAATATGGATGAGAACCTTCAGTCATTGTGGGTGCAGAGGCGGCTTGCTGATATTTGTACTGCAACTCAGTCATAAAGTCATAATCATTGTAGCTAGTAGTGATCACATGCATGTAATATTCATATCTTTCAATCAATGTTGTATGCCTACAATTTGAGTGCCGGTTGACTGTATCAATGCTGCACGCATTCTACTACATAGTCCTCCCACATTGCACGTGCAATTGCGTCGCGACACACATCTGCTCGTCGTTGTTCTGCAGCATCTGCAGGTCCATCTGCTAACTCACCATATGCTACATCTTCAAGTTCTTCACCTTCTGCATGATCAAGTTCTTCGTCGTATATGCTAGGATCACATCTGCGAATGAAATTGTGCAGAGCGCATAGCGCTGCTGGGATTCGCACCTGAACATCCATACTATATTCAACCAGCTGTTGGAGAATTCGCCACTGGCACTTAAGCACGCCGAAAATGTGTTCAATTATGTTGCGGAGCCTTGCATGTCGAAGATTAAATAGTTCTTTTGGATTCTGAGGGCTGAGATCATCATCAGGGACTGCTGGAGCTTGTGAATATCATAGTACTCAACATACTGGAGGTTGGCTTGCCGCCACTCTTTAAGATGATACTGGACACTGCGGTATGGAACAAGTAGTGCATCAGATGCTCTGAAGCCAGCATCAGCCAGAAAGTATCTTCCAGGTGGAATTGGTAGATTGTGCATGCGTGCATCATTCCAGAGTGCCGCATCAGCAACAGAACCATCCCACCCACAGAGTGAATAAATGAATAAAAATTCGAAGCCGCACATGAAAGGCAGTTTTGAGATATGAACCCCTTGCAGTTCCACATGAACTGTTGATCCTCAATGCTTGTGAATGCCCAGATGTGGGAGCCATCAACGGCGCCAAGACATTGGTCGAAATATCGCAAATGAATGTTGTTTAATACTGTCGAGGAAGTGGGGGTATTGGCTGTGGGGAACCAAACTTCTGAAGAATAAAACGGGGGACTAGATAAGAAAAACAGAATATGTTTGAAGTATCTACAAGTTTGAGAGTGCAGCAGTCAACATCCTGTGAACGATTGAGATGCCAGCATGACTCACCACAAAATTGTATCAGACGAGCGCTGGAATCTCTCTCCAATGAGGCGAGTCGAGAGTCCAGTTACACAGGTGTATAGAAATATTGCTAATTGTTCCTCCACTGAAACTCCATTGCGAGATGGCACAAATCCATTTGCACGGAGAACATGCAATAAACTGTCGAAGACGTCGAGACTGACACCAAGATTGTGTCGGATGTGATCTGGGTGGCCTATGATGAGTTCTAACACCCATGCCTCGCCCGACAAGGCTGATGTGTGGTAGGGTACATGTTCACGAGAAGATAGGAACATTTGTTGATAGTAAATGAGTACCTGGGTGACAGCGAGGCATAGTATGAGCATTAAATGTTGCATGCGGTCTTCTTGGACATGCGCATTGTCAGGCTGGTCTGGCATTGTCATAGTGGTTGTTGTAAAGTCGTTATCGATCATCAATTATCAGTTAAAGCACATATATATGTTTATCGCATTCAATAGTAGATCAAGCCGGATCCCAAGGTTCAGCATAAGGTCACATGATCGAATGCGAATGCGAATTTCAATTGAATATTTGTTGGCCAAATAGGACCTTAACATCAGTGACACCACTTGGTAGCTAAGACTGGCTACAATTTGGATATATAATTATGGGGTTACGGTTCGATTTGCCGCTATGCCGGAAGGATTTTCAATGTCCGATCGTTGTTTGTTTCGGGCATTGCACTTTATTTTATTTTATTTTATTTTATTCGGAATATACCCTAGTTTTATTCGAGCTGATCTGTACTCGACTGGTTTGTCAAATAAGGTAAGGATCATGTTGACGCCTTGATTCCACGAACCATGATAAAGCAATAAGTAAACTCATCAATGCCCATAGGTCCAGCTCCATGTCACGAACGCAGCTCTGGGTCTTGCGACTCTTTTTGATACATTGAGGAACAAATATATTGTCATTGATAATGAGGTTTATTCATCTTGTGTTGATATGCAAGAGATTTCTAACGACGTGAAATGATAGACAGGTAACGTCGTAGGCTGCACCGATTCCCAGGAGCTCGGCTATTAGCATAGGCCTATGATGGTTGGTGTTGAGGAGGTCATCGAGGGGATTGTGGTGAAGCATTATAATTGAGCACTGAGTACTGAAGAGCGGCGAAATGATTATGTATTATTATGATTGCTGACTTTTGAATGGTTTTAGTATTCATGATTGCACCACCGTGTGGACGTCATTCGCACACCAGGCTCTGAGTCAAAGATAGCGGTATCCACTACATTGTGCTTTCACAAACAATTAATAGTACAGCTCTATCAGCTCCGAGTGAAACGTTTATCCTCGATCAGGTGTGGAGATCAACAGTGATCTTGTGACAGTACGCCCGTTTCCTTCTCGAATGCTGTACGAAGACTCCGTGCTATGAAGTGCTTTGCGCATGTCCGTCCAGCAGTGGCATAGAGCTAGGCTCGGAGGATAATTGATGAGAAACGTTGTCAGTATTTAGGCTAGGACTCGAAATTCAGAGGGGAGTAAATGCACCCCGAGCAATGATTCAACATATTCAATAAAAACTTACTAGTCCATTAGATCTGTTCAGCGCCAGTACAAGTTATCGGTGTTCCCTCTGTACATTCGCCCGACATCACTATCGCGAGAGTGTAACTGATGCTGGCAGCCTGGTGGTTTGAGTAAAAAGGCACAAGCAGGGCATGCTGACATATTCCCACGGACATCTTGGCGAGGCGACCACGACAGCGAGCGCAGCTGTGACTGCCACGTCTGCTAGATTATTTACTGCTCACTAGCTAGGCAACACTAACATGATGCTGGGAGGGTCGAACGGTACGCCTTGGTTCAGGGCATCGAGGCTGGAAATGCTCGTACAAAATGCCTGCGATCCGACACTCCATGAGCCCAACTATGCCGTTCACCTTGAGATCGCTGAATTGATCAACACCAAGAAAGCTAATAGGTCTGTCAATTCTGCTCTTGCAATCTCTAGTTCTGACATTGAATCAGCCCTCGCGATGCATCGATGCTCATAGCACGTCTGACAAACCACCGAAACCCACATATCGCCATACTCGCACTCGCACTTCTTGACACCCTTGTCCAATCGTGCGGCTACCCATTTCACCTCCAGATCTCAACCAAAGAATTCCTGAACGAGCTCGTTCGTCGATTCCCTGAACGTCCACCTCCGTTCCCTGGCCCAGTCATGTCACGGATTCTAGAGCTCATTCACCAATGGAAGGAAGGTATCTGCTCTGAGTCGCGCTGGAAGGAAGATTTGGGCAATATTAAGGATATGCACCGGCTTCTTACATTTAAAGGGTACCGCTTTAGGGAAATTACCCGCCACGCCGAGGCACCCCCGACGATGGTGAGTTCGTATGTGGCTTGTGTCTATCTCATATGTTCATATGATAGCATAGAACATTAAATCCGCTGACGAGCTTGAGTCGGAAGATCGAGAAGCACAATCTGCTAAACTCCAGGAACTTATCCGGAGAGGTACCCCGCGAGACCTGGCAGTCGCGCAAGAGCTTATGAAGTCCCTTGCTGGCGCGAACCCCGAAGCAAAGCCAGACTATCGTTCTCAAGCTATGACGGAACTCAATAAGCTCGAGAGTAAAGTCATTCTACTCAATGAAATGCTCGATAACGTCGATACTGCGCATGGAGAGAAGTTCGCATCGGGAGACGCGTATGACGTGCGTCGATATTTCTTGGAAAGTTGTAAAGGTTCCTCACTCGTTTTAACAGCAAGTCGCGTCGATATTGAAGTCTGCCCGTCCAAAGCTCCAGAAATGGGTTTCGAACGCGGAAACAGACGATCCAGAGTCGTTGGGTGCGTCCATTTCTCTATTCTCCGGCATAGGTCTTATATGTCACTCAGACGCCTTCCTTCAAATCAACGATCAAATCAACAACGTCCTCACACGTTTCGAGGCCTACAAGAAAGGCGACTATAGCATATCCGCCGTACCCGCTGAGCTCGCCCAAACCGAAGGATCCCTCATTAATTTCGATGACACGTCGCATTCATCATCGTACGTCGCACCAGTAGATGATCTAGCTACATTATTTACCTCACCGCCACAACCCCAATCTTACGCCCGACCATCAAGTGCTAGCGCAATGTTCGCCTCACAAACCAACGCCTCCTTAACGAACAATGCTTCTTCCTCCACTTCATCACCCGTCCCAAACGCCCCCTCGCCACAGCCCCAGTTCGGGTCCATCATGCTCGCGCCTACCCCACCACGGGTAACATCACCCAGTTATCTCGGGGGCGGTGCGAGTATCCCTCTGAATTCAAGCTCGTCGTTGGGAATGGGTTCTCCTGGATCGGGTATGAGTAGGCCACCAGCGACGGGCATGTCTGCGGTGCAGAGTGGAGGTTTGGGCATTCATATGAGCACACCCGGATCAAGGGTGAGTATGGGTGCGATGATGGGACAGACACAACCTACCTCGACGCCACCGACGCAGCAAGGGAAGGACCCTTTTGCAGATCTGGCAGGGTTGTTTTAGGTACTTGTCGTGTTGTACCTGTGCTTTACTTAGGTTTGGTGATCTTGTTGGAATACGGATTTTGTGCGGTTTTGGATCTTGTTGTTCTTGGAGGCAAATAATTTGAATTACAACAGTACTGTGCGAAACTAATATTCAATGATAAATGATAAACGATGTTTTATTGGCTACGCTACTGATGCCTAACTCAGGAATGACGAGCACCATGTTGGGAATTAAGGTTTTCCCCACCTCTTGCCCAGACAGTCAGACTGGCCAAATTTCCTGGATGTCTCCCTCAGCATCCACATATATCACGCATTACATTGACCAGTGTTTGCTAATGGAATTCTCTTCGTAGCATTGCGTATAACGGATAATGAAGCCTTCGAATGGATGCGGAAGCTTTGACAATCCTTTGTCGTGGCTCATAATGTCCACTAGAGCCCCAACAAAGCGTTTATGTATGAACCCAAGAAGCCTCTGTCCACTGCAAAGCACAATGTCACTACCACCTCCAGGAATCGTATATAGTTAGTCCTGCCTGAATGCCTACCTGGTATCATCGTTATCCCAAGGAGAATCAGGCGACAAAATTAAGTAGAACCCCACTCATATTCCTCTATAATCAAGTTTCAAATGTCTCCTACCAAGGTAAGCTTGATCACGAGCATACTTCATGTACTGAGTCTGAGTCCGAAATGTCCAGGTCTACGTTTGCCCTCAGACAAAGTGCGGCGAAACTTTTACGAAGTTTAAGGAATTCAAGAGGCATGAGGCTGGGCATGCAGACAAGTACGTGTTTGTCCTATATTCTACACTGGTCACTCACATGAGCTCGCGTTCAGCACGCGCACTTGCACCTTTCCCGGATGTCACTTTGCGACGATGATAAAAAGAAGCTTCGATATTCACTCTGCCAGACAGTACGTGCTCGTGCATTACTATCAACTGTAACGAGTTTATCTGATTAACAATTTTAGTACTGGCGAGCAACGGTATGGCTGTCCTCATGATTGCACCTTCAGGACACACGACCCTTCCGCCCTGACGCGCCATCGCAAAACAAAACATGGATATGTTCCTTCTTCGCGCAGCGGACGCGAAGGCGGTCATGTTTCTGTCCCTTCCGTATCAGACAGGACCACATCGTCTCAGTCCTCTGCTTCGCCCCACCAATCACACCCTCACTACCAAGACCCGTCGTTGGTCTTCTATGACCTAATGGATACTGAGGACGATTTTACCATGTTTAGCGAACCCGCGAAGACGGCCAATGGGTGGACTGAGGGTTGCATGTGCCCCGAATTGATGCAAAGACGCCTTTCGGAGATACTGTGTTATGCATTTGGGCAATATTAGTTTGCATAAACTCAAGGCGACTTGTGTTCGTCGGGGGTAAAACCCTCCTTTCGTTACATCTATCCATCTATCATTTTTCAATTAGAAGCACTTCACGATGTCTTCTATAAAGGCTAATACACTCTTTTATATATGTGCTAGTAATACGCTCTTTTCTACGTAACTTCATGTTAACAATATGGGCCCCTGTTTTCGGGGTCCTTCCGTGATGCTTTCTACTTTTCTTTCGCAACTACATAGAGCGGGCATGAACGCGCCTGAATCAAACATAACCAGCTCCGCAGCACCTGACTCCGACACTACCTTCGTCCCTCAGGTTTCATCGTACAATGACTGCATGACTTGTCGCATCATAGGAAGCGGCGCGTTCGCTGCAACCGGCATCTATGCCCTGAGAATGGCTCGTCCTAGTGCACCGGGGAGTATAGCTGGCAAAAGAGTCATGGGTGGGCTGGGAGTCTGTGAGATATTTGTTTGCACTCTTGTTATCCGCTGACACTAGGCCAAGGTTTTTTGGTGGCGGGCGCTCTGAGGTGGCGAATGTGAAGCTAGATTGGGGAACTCGTTGAATGTTGGCTACACTGTGCCAGTACACGCTGGATATAACCTCACTTTTACACGAACACTACCAGATGAGCGAAAACATGGTTATTCACTAAACGATGGTCAATTCCAATTCTAGTCGAGTGCTCGGCTCTCGCTATTAGGATTGCCTACGTGACTGGTTACTATATGCAAGCGGTGGAAAATGGGAGTTGAGCAACTTATTGTGGCCTCCCAAATCCTCTTTTCAAAGACCGAGCCTTGATAAAACCTTTGGTCCCTGTTCTCAAAACGCCATGCAATCCTGCGATACACCTCATGATACAAGTGCTATCATCCTCGGCACCTTTCGCTTTCCTAGCCTTTTCGTCCCGGTGGACGCGTTTCAAGCATCTACTATGATAGCTGCATTTCTGAAAATGATTTTCGCTCGTCTTATTGCACTGACTTACATAGTTCTATATTGGCGACCAGCCCCTTCTCGGGACATTCAACTTTCACAGCTAGCAGTGTCTCATTTTGGACCCTTCTCAGCCTGTACGGAAGCACTTCATCACTCTGGATATCGGACCAGCAGGGAGCATTCTGGAGATCCCTGACATCATAGGCCCTCTGTACAGCATGTACATGTACTCGAGAGGTCTTTTTCCTCTGTAATGTCCTCACTCAGTCCTATCCTGCGTGCTCCGCAGCGTATACTGGGATCTTGATGTAGGGACAGTGCACGATTAATCTGCTGCACTTTTGAAAGCGCCGCTCGTTCGATGAATGGCGAAATATCTCGTGATACAGTTCCTCGATATCTTTGGAACATCACGCGCACGATTCAGATATGCAATCGCAAATGGGCATATGTTAAAATCAGGAATCCTCGTAAGTTTGTGACACTTATACCTAGGGAAAGCTACTACATCATCAATAAGGGCTGGCCTCATACGTTGTACCATCAGAGCCTTCGCGCTCCCATTACATACGCGAATATTCAATCAATACTCGTCGCTATACCTTTCACGACAGCCACTGCTTTGTCAGACACCGGTTCGATGTCGACTTCGAATGGATAAGGAAAACTGAATCACATGAGTGCTCCCCCTGTTTACTGTTCACTGGGACGCACCTGGCCAGACCTGCGGGTATATATGGAGGATCAAATGGCTTTTCCATGCCATGGCTATCCTTGGGTTTCGAAATCCGCATGGTCGCCACTATACTTGTTACAAGCATGAACACGGAGTTATCTGCTAAAAAACGCCCTGGGCACATTCTGGGCGTGGGTGTCAACGAGTTTCATTAGGTGTTGTAACGCGCACTCACCTTCTTCCAAAGCCAAACGCATAACTGTAGGGATCAAGCGCCGTTTTCTCTACGTGGGTATCAAGAAAGCGTTCTGGAGAAAATGCCTCGGGATCTATGCCACTGTCCTGGTCCCGACTGAGTAACCTATATTGAAGGATAAGTACATTCCGTGGGTGCATATTTCTTACTCACCAGGTATTAGGCATAACAGTGGTGCCTTTCGGTATATAGTACCCTGCTCAAGGGGTCAAAACGTGTTCCTGGCCGCTTATGATTGAAAAAACCTCTATAGACATCCGCATCTTGTAATTTCCTTGGTGCGCCCAAAGGTGAGTTGGGTTTCCAGCGGTACACTTCCTTAATTGCTGCATTGATATATGGCAGCCGTCCCCTGTCATCGAAAGATGGCAGGCGGTCAGTCCCTACGACTCTGTGTATCTCCTCGCGCATGCGGGTCTGGACCTCTGGGAAACACGCCATAGCATGCATGAAGACCAGCATGGTTCCACTAGTCTTTTGCACGGTCAGATAAACCCATATCCCAGAGCTATGAAATGTTTACTGTGTCATTTCCGGCTTACAGTCGGATAACGATGTCATCCCTCTTTTCAGTCAATGGGGTAAAAACATACCTTCATATATTGACCACGCTACCCAAGGTAGTTGCTGTCTGATCACTTTATCGCTCCCGCCTTCCCTTAGATGATCAGAAACAAATGAAGCTGAAGACGCTCCTTGTTTCATATCCTGTTCTACTTGCTCCATCGGATGGTGCACGATATCAGACACCCGCTGCCGCCCCCTCTCAGCTGTTCGCTGTATGCTGTTAAATGGGACCCAGGATGGCAGATACCATACTACGTCGCCTTCAGCCTAATTGTCTGCCATGATAAAAACAACCTTACATAGAGGAATCATATCAACCAAATAGGCCCCCGGAACCACGCTTTTCAGGACGATTCGCTCCGTTTCGGCAAATTCGTCAAAGTACTGCAAGTCCCTGTTGAAAAGGATTGGAGCCATTGTCCAATGTTTCACTCACCACATTGTTTGGAGTGTCGATAGAAAACCCATAGGTTATGGACGCGATGATTTGAGCCGTGGCCCTTGGTAATGCCAAGTCAGGAGTCAGGAGGGAAACATGGGCTGATGCACAGCTGATCTTACATATGCAGGTGCTTCATGACTTCTGAAGGATATTCCACCAAGTCTCTCAAAAATCTGGCGGCAACATTCTCTTGTAGCGAATGATACTTCTGGACGGCTTCCTGGTTAACGGTGCCATGTATGAGCTTCCGTCCTCGCCTCCAATCTGGACCGTAGGGAGCGAACGACAGATTCTGTCCAATGTCGATTTGTTTCTAGCCATGAAGTGCGCTATTGCATGTGCTCACGTTCTCGATCCCCATATATTTGGCCATCACAAACGATGGCCTATCAGAATACTTCTGCGATCTCTTCTCAAGAAGCTCGCGCATACTTTCCAAGTCGTTCAGGATGAGAAGTTTGTTTCCGAGGACTTTTACGTATACGAGGTCGCCTGCTTGCACTATTGAATATACGTCCAATGGTACAGCATTTTAGGACAGACCATATAGCTTTCCCCATTGCGAGAATGTTTTCCATGGCTCCGCCTTGGGGACGTCGAGATAATTCCCTATCAATGGTTTCTGCGGCGGGCCAGATGGTAGCGAGTGGGATCTATTCTGGCGACGCAAGCGATGGCCTATCACCCCCAGGACGAAGATGAACGACGAGCACGCAAGCCAATCCAAAGCGTTTAAAGCCATGTAGCGGGTGCTTTTTCGTTGTATACTTAGTTGGCTCTTCTCCTTTTATCTGCCAATGAGCGCTTCTTGATACAGTCCAGGCAGGTCTCGTGTTCTAGCAGATGACACTTGCAAGCATATTTAGCAATTCTGACGTGCTTCGCTGAGGTGCCGAATCCCGCAAAAATTGGAATTTCAAGAATAGGTCATAGAGTTGACTTCACTCATGATGAAAAATCGCCGGATCGATAACCAAAAAGAATTAAGGGAAATACCAAAGTACTCCACTGTCCCCAGTTGTTCTGAGGTACTATCCGTTACCTTCAAAACTCTGCAAATGTGACTAGCTTAGCTCAACCACGTCGTCCACTGGTTGTCCTCTCCCATCATCACCGCAGTCAACTCCCTAGCCAGGATTCTGGCGGACTGCTGCGATGGGTGAAGTTCGTCGTACCTAAGTGAAAGTGAGCACTAGGTCGCTATTTGGAATGGCCTTTGGACTGACCACATGAAGCTATCTGCGTCAGTACCATTGGTGATTGTGCAAGCCGGTGCTGCCGTGCTGTCTATAGAGTACACACATGAATGTATGCAGCCCGTTACGTTGTATGGCGCAGTGCCATTAAAATAGTTCTGAGGGTTGTTATACATGTCGGTGAAAAGCCCGTAGGAGTCAAAAGATGCTGCGTTACTATGGGTCAGTCGTTCTCTCGAAGCAGATCGTAATGTTGACTGACCAATATGAGCATCAGGGAGCGTAGGCAGAAGCGCATCGAGCTTGAGGGATGTGATTTCATTCCCTGCACGTACCAGCTCCGTCATGTGCACGTTCCATCCAGTTGTATTGCGTTCCAAGTTCCAGTAAGTGTTGGGGTACGAGTAGTTAGAGTACAGGATTGTCAAGTCAAGGGGAAGTATCTGTATGTGCGAAATGAGCTTAAGACACAGTGGCCCAACGATCATACACTCACGTTCTGCATGATGAAGTTCCTAGCACCGCTCTCGTACAACATATTTAGGACATCGACAGCGCATTGCCTGACCTGAACAATTGATGTGGTGGGGGCATCACTTCCGGTAAGCAACGCGTTGACACCCAAATCATTGGTTCCAATCCAGATGGTATATATTGTCTCATTTGAGTTCAATTCCAGCGTGCCATTCCTCGTCTCATTCAGGTAAGCAGGGAATTGCCAACCTGGGTGGTCACTGTGATCAGGATAACAATCACAAACCATTTGCGCTTACTCACCCATGATCGGAGGAAAGGGTCTGTAAGTAAGCAGGTTCGAGCATGTTGCACCGGAACGAGCAAACCCATAGAGATCAAGGTCACCATACATCGCCGCCCATGTTGGCCAGGAATAGCCTCCGTCAGCGGAGGGGTAGTACGAGGAATCAGTGTAGGAGTCACCAAAAGTGACAAAGTTTTGGATCTGACCAGGTGCGACACCAATTGCCCAGGATGGCGTGGCAAGCGCCAATATTGTAAACGCAAGCTTCACACCCTGTAGAAACGCCATGGAGCAGAAGTACTGACTTGACAAGTTCGCGAGGTCGTCTTATATCGCGCAAAATATCCGATTAGCGAAAATCATATCATAGGGTCATTGCAATGACCCTGGCAAGCGAAGACCGCGCACACCTACTTGTGGCCGCAACGGGCCGCTCATAAGCAGGTCGATGAGATCACAAGGGTCATATTTCGCTCCCAGAGCGCCATTCGGTTTTTCTTCGTTGTAATCAGTGAATGCCCGTGACACAAGAAATCAAGGCAGACCTAAAATTTCACGTTCAAGAGCGCGCAAGTCACACGTACGTCAAGTATGTACCTTCAAGCCGCCTGATTGTTTATTATTGGCGCCTGAGATAGAACGTACGCCTTGCGTGCGACCATAATTTGATTAGTGAGAACGCGGAATCTTGGTTGGATGCCTTCCGTGCTCTCGGAGCAAAATGAAGACTCTAAAATAGTCAGCATCCAGAATATACTAATCATGGACATTGTACGTGACTATAAGTCGATCATACTGAGCGAATTGAGCTCGTGATAAGTTCTGGCAAGTGAGCCGGTACCGTCGGCATCCTGTTCCCGAAGGGACAGCGGGACATCAGTGTGCGAAAGCCAACCCCACGGGGAAGAAACCGATCGCATAATAATACATAACCAACATTGTAGTATAAGGACGAACATGATGTTCCGGAAAAAGTCCACTATCAGTAGCCAATTCAGTCCAATCCATGAAGATAACAATAAACAAAGGGAGAATAAATACTTAAGCATCAGATCCAGTTGACTCCTTCGGCTGTTCGACATCAATGTGCTCCCACTCATCTATAGCTTCGGACTGTACTCGTTCGGAAGGGCCCAAAGGGGAAGGCGAGACTAAACGGCACCGCAGTGCACAGACACCCTTCACGATCGTGAAGAGAATGCAGTAACCAACACCCATGCCGATGATGTAAGCAGCTAACCGTCCGTGCTCTACAGATGGATCAAGGAAACTGTAAGCTAATGGTGGGCGTCAGCGCTGCTGTGATCCATGTAAAAATAAACTTACTGTAAAATCCTTGCGTTGCATGTGTTATATACGCAACACCGAGGTAACACGCAAAAAGGACGAAACATGGCATGATGTGGCTCCATGGACTAGGGCCCGCATTCGTTAGGAATATCTCAAATAGAGCGAAGCTACTATTCATCGCATGTTGGGATACGTTGGACCAAGCTAGGAATGACATATTATGAGCAACAGCAGCCGATATGAGGAAACGCCGTCCACACCTGAGTACCGGGTACTAAAAGTCGATGGAGAAGCAAGTAGAGACCAGAAAACAACAGTCACGATGATTGCTGCAAAACGTTGCTCAAACTTAGACTCGGAAGCTAAACATTGAACTCACGAAATATGGTGATGGTGGTGTACAGGAGGACATGCAAGAGCTGCAGGATCCGTGGCCACTTTTGCAAAGGGTATGCCTTTTGTCCCGACAAAACAAATACAATGGTTTGGACGCTGGATGCCCAGAAGTATGCGACAAGGCCGATGTAACTGAGATCGGTGAAGTAAGAAAAAAAACTGGGGTAACAGGACCAATCACAAAGTTCTGGATCAGACCACTCGTTGAGCCACGCCAAGTCTGGTGTTTGCTTACCTATGAACGTCGTGGAAACGAACAGACTCAAAAACGAGAACGGTGATTGTTGTAACGAGCGAATAAACAGCAAACAGCAGACGAAGTGCGCCGAGACTCAGAGGAGAAAATAATGGAGATGTCACAAGCCTACAGGTTGGGTCGAAGGGAGCCAAGACACCAAACCATTCACAAGATAGATAAGATCTCGAGCCAGTGAGTTTCATGAATGCAGTATTGAAAGAATGTGAAAATAGAGATGATTGACAACTGAGTGTTCAGAACTTCAGTGCGACCCGAGTCCGACCGCCCTTGGTAACCCCCGCTCGGTAATATTAAAAATTTGAGACACTTTAAGTTAGCTTCAGGTCCGAACACTGCCAAGCTTCAGGTCCACCTCTGCCAAGGCCTCAAGGCCTCAGGCCTCAGGGTCCAAGCAAACCAAGTTTGGCCAGTCATCTTTTGCTGCTTGATCCGAGACGCTGACATACAAACAAGTATAAGTACATAGTTTAGCCAAGATCCCATTGCGGTCGCAAGCCGTACAGTAATGAATATGCTTTTTTTGGCTCAGCTACAACCCCCTTTTATCCACTACCTCTCAGTCCAGTCAGATCCAGCCCAAGATCCTAATAGATTGAAGATAAGGACACGCGGACATACTAAACGGAATGCGTACCTGCGCAATGAGACTCTGCGCAATGGGATGAAACTGCGTCCGAGCCTGCTTGAACGTTGATATAGTGAGGTCAAGGTTGACCTTGAACATCGCCCTAAACACAGGTCTGCAAAATTTCATGCGACCTTTGATGACACCTGTGTCATCCACCCCAATAACCCAATTTGCTGCTCCTTGAACAAAATACATCGCTGCCGGGGACTTAAGTACCAAGGTATAGAATCTGAATCGAATTTCGGCGCTGAGGGTCGTCGATAAACTGTACAACTTATCGAAATGGAAAAGGTGACCCGCAGGAAGAGATTCATTGTAACTCTCCAATCGTTCGAGGAAGACAGCTGCAATCCTACTTCCTCAACTGATACAAACAACAA
Organism: Suillus discolor; assembly: GCF_016758755.1. NCBI lineage: Eukaryota > Fungi > Basidiomycota > Agaricomycetes > Boletales > Suillaceae > Suillus > Suillus discolor. Next base: position 249,769 of record NW_024541313.1, read on the forward strand.
AACATGTTGGCGCGCACCTCTTTGATTAGCGTCCAGGCTATCTAAATCAGAACTCTTGAAATCTAGCTTCGAAATGTCCGTAGTGTATCGCGATTCATACCACCGGTCGGCAAGCGCATTTGCAGGATTCACCAGAGTCAAATCATATTCCATCTCAACAGGTAAACGTAGTCCACTTTGATGAAGCCATGCCTGTCGGACAATTTCAGTGGTTCTTTCCTCAACCATCAGTTGTCCGGCCTTACATCCCAATCAATGCTGTTCAATGCTTCGATCTGTCCCTCGCTGCCATTCTTCTGGAAGTAGGCATAGAGGTGGTTCTTCCATGTCTCTGTGGAAATACTATGACCCATATAAGTAGCGATGTAGTCCTTAACATAAGGTAGGAAGACCGCAAGGCCACCGAGCGTACGCTCTGGGACAATCTAGCTCAATAGACAACTTCACAAAGAAAATACTACCTACCAATATGCAAGAGGAAATTGGCACCCTTATCGTAAGGCACCCGACTGTATGCAGAATCCGGATCCTCTCCATAATTAAAGTCGATGACCAGTTTTTGATATTTGGGTTTGTCTTCGAAGAGCGCGAGGGCATCCAGCAATGCTTTGTATCCGATCACAGAAGATAGACCTCGGTGTGCAGGTGAGTGTATAATCTGCAGTAGCACACGTTCGACATAGGTTGTCCAACCTTCGTTAAGCCAGAAGTGAGAAGCGTGAGCATGCCTAGAGTACCATCAGCAAATATAAAAAAGTAAGCTGCAGAAAACTAACGTAACACCGTTCCCAAACCATGAATGCGTAAGTTCATGGATCACCACGTCTGTCAGGGATCTATCTCCAGCAAGAAGGGCTGAAGGGGGTCAGAAGTCCGATACAGGTACGCAATATGCTCACTGGGTGTCACAAAGGTCAAACACGGATTCTCCTAGTAGTAATGAGTAGGTGGTTGTGTGGAATAACGTGCAGCTCACCATGCCGCCATAAGGAAAAGACGGTGGAAGAACAAGGAGGTCATAAACCCCAAATCGGTACGGCCCAGCAAGATTCTCTGCAGCCGCTAGAAATCTGGCATACAATGTCAATTCATTTTTGCTCAGTGAAAGCTCATGCGCATTTACCTAGTAGTATCCCGGCTGAACTCCCAGAACGATTTGTCCATAAGCTCAGGTTCAGACCAAACCCCAGACTTCCATTGTTTTCCATCAGGAACTTGGAATGACTGGTACTGTAAATTTCCGGCGGCGATTGCGAGAAGGTATGATGGAATCGGAGTAGGCTGAAGACACCAATATCTGTCATGAAGTGGAATTGTGATGATAGGTTGGTGAGACATGCCTGATCGTAGGTATACACAACTTCATCCTTGCCGATGATCTTGCCATCATGAGCTGGACCATCTGAGGGCGGAGAAATCCGTTTCGCAGATAGCAGAACTGGAAGTACGGAACGGACACTGGCGCTATACGTCTGATGATCGGAAATCAGCACAAGCACTGGGGTGATCAACGGAAAACACCCACTAGCTTCACGGACGGAGTATCTTGCCCATGTGCATAAGTGTTTGTCTAAGTCGTGGAATCAAATCATAAAGGCTTCTCACCTTGCACAGGAGCGAGGTCTCGCGCGTGAATGGGTTGGCACTGGCTAAACAGGAATGGGAAGGTTTTACCCTGGGTCTGTCTGAAGAAACATAAACGACAGAGTGATATTGCGCACATGGTAAACCTACTCTTTTTCAAGGAATTGCAAGGCTATGCCATTCGCAGTCGTTCTGTACGTGATCTCAACCAAGATACTCGATCCGGCGCTCAATGTTCGAGGAAGGGGGACACGCAACGCAGATCCCATCACCTCATGCTTGGGACCAAGTCTGAACTATAGATAATGCAAGCTCAGAGAAGCACGCCAGTGAAGAGACGCAGAGCGCACGTCTTGAACCGCATCTCCATCAACTTTTACTCCCTCGATGTGCAGATACGAGGTATCGAAGCTGAGACAGCTCAAAACCCGTGCCGAATAGATAGATAGGCAATCGTCCTCAGATTACCTCAGACACTTCGTCATTTTTTGCAATTAGCTCATGTGTTGCGGTGCCTGCGATGACCTTGTTGTCAAAATCAACCGTCCAATCAAAGGTGATATGCTTCGTAGCGATCTGCAGATAATTCGATTGAGAAGTTGGGTCCACTTCGTGCATTTTTATGTGCTAATGATGAATTATCGGAAGCTTTGCGATATGAAATGAAGAAAGAGGATTGTGATTCGTGAATGCTTCTCCGACACACTTGGTATATTATATACCGAGTTTGTTTGGCAAGAGCCTTAGAAACAAACACTTCCACGTGATCTATTCGCGTCAAAACACGCGCGAGAAGCGTGACGTTCGTCAATCAAGTTTAACTTGGCAGCCGCTGAATCAGTCTCTCCATCCCACATTGTTCAGCAGCATCCGCCAGCATGGCAACATCTCAAGCACCAACACGCCAGGCCATCACTTTGAAAGGCTCCACGAATCTTGTCACAGAGTTTTTCAAATATGCAGCCAACACGTGCGTTATTTCGAGCCACTTTCCGACTCAACAACTTACGATTTCATGCATCGATACAGGATTCTCTTTCAACGTGGAGTGTATCCGTCGGATGACTTTCACATGGTAAAGAAGTACGGGCAAACTGTCCTCGTCACTCAGGACTTGGCACTAGAGAACTACCTTGACAGGTGCATCTCATCCGACATCTATTTTTGTGCACTCGCTTACTTTCTTTCAAGGATACTGAAACAAGTCAATAGTAGGTGCCGCACGATTCTTTATACTCTAACTCAACTGGACTTCAGAATGGCTCCTTACCGGGTCGGTAACGCAGCTCGTACTTGCGATTATATCGAAGGATGCCAGACTACCACTTGAGCGATGGGTGTTCGATGTTAACCTCGTTGAACAACCAGCTGATTCTGCCCAACCGTAAGTCTCCCGCTATTCGGGTCATCCAGTTGGTTGACCTGCTTTACAAGAACACCTGCAAAGCCTGAATCAGAGATCCAAGCCGAGATTCGCTATATCCTCAAACAAATCGTATCAACCGTAACCTTCCTCCCAATTATCGACACACCGACTGTCTTCAATATCCTTGCATATACACATGACTCCGCTGACGTGCCTGCCGATGAGTGGGTCGACACTGATCCGCTGGCGATCGAGGCGAGCAAGAGTCAGCAAGTGAAGTTGCGAAGCTTCAGCACTGATGTACACCGAATAGAAGCGTTGGTTGCGTATCGCTACGAAGGATAAACCGATTTATTTAGACCTTTGTTTTCCCTGTTACAACAATAATGGACAAAAAACTAGTCGCTTTCTTATGGTGAAATGATATGTAATAGTGAACGCATGTTTGTGAAGGAATGTGTGAACATACGGAAAGAAAAAAAAACTGTCCAACGCCATGATCATGATGTCACTTCGTATGGATTCAGATAGAACAAGCACCGCGTTAGGGGCTTCTAACGGCTCAAACTCGCCACAAAGTCAGTGACTGCGGTCCAATATCCTTGCTGGACACACGTATCATCTAAATACCGTCATTAAACCCGGTGGTTCAGATCATCGAAATAACGCACTATGGTGTCCTCCTTCAAATTCAAGGAATCTCGATTTCCCATTACCGACTTCCGGTATGTCAGATTTGTTTCCTGTGTCACTGGATTTGGTACCCTGGCGCCGCGAAACAATCTGCCATAACTCTTGCATGTGCTCGTGTGGAACAACCTCATCTCTAACACCGCTCAGCATTAAGATCGGCATCGACCGAGGTATTAGAGGTATTTTCGAAGCCGAGTCCCATTTTTGATGGCAAAGAAACGAAAGAGGGCTAAGAAGAGGAAGAACTTTAGGTACGAGACGTGGGAGGTTCGTGAATGTGTTCTCCAAGATTAGCGCCGTGATCTGCAGTCTCAGATTATGATAGGTATGGAAGCAAATTGGAATTTAATCGCCTTTGATGGATTTCGACTTGCAAGGTCAATAGCGACAGCACCACCAATAGACTGGCCGTAAAGGATCTTGATACAAAAGCAAGTTAGCCCAATCCTTTGGAAGTGGCGTCAACAATACTTACGACGGGGGTGTTTTTCAAATATGGGTGTGAAGCAAGATAATTGAGGGCCGTTTGAGCATCTATACGTATGCCTAGAAAATACAGTGAGCAAAGAGAGTAGATTACTGGAGATACGGTGTCTCGCCTGATTCTGATGGAGAACCCTCCGAATGACCATATCTATTGGTATGAATGAGAAAGGGATTCCCCAACTCGAGGACTGGATTGCGAAAGACAGAGGGCGCACCCGCGGTATGAGAGCATGAGTACATTGCAGCGCATTTTGACGTAGAATACTTTCGCGAGAGGTATCCGGTGACCGTGATTGCCGCCATTACCGTGGAACATCAAAACTGTCGGTCGGGTGGATGCAAACTTGCATCGGACGAACAAATAGAAGTGAGTGAATGAATGCAAAGTATAGGGATAGTGCGACGTACCTCTTCATGCGTCTGTTGGTCTGGGTAATCGATGTGTGCAGCGTGGCTGTTGCTTATCTCTGTCCGTTGCATGAGAAGATAACACCGTAAAGTAAACCCATCTTCAGTGACAAGGGGTAAATCCTGGTATTCAAGTCCAAAATCCGTGGGCACTGGGACCTCTGTTAAAGTTTGGCCAGTTACGTTGGCGTCGAATGTGAAGTGCCCAGTAAACACATACCTATGCGAGAGCCCGGGGGGAATGCGGATGGATAAATGAGATAATTTTGTCCATAATATAGTAGTCCGCAGCCTAATAAGATATATAAAGGTCACTTGAGCCGCATCATAAATTAGGAGGAACTAATAAACCTAGCGTTGCAACACCAGCTACGGTAGCGGCGGTTCCCTGTGGACAATGTGTTATGATTAAGGGTTGCTGAACATCATGAAAAGATATGGAAGCACCTTGGCAAAGGCCTCTAATGATGGCAGCGAAGGCATATGTTCGAGGTGAGTCGTGGCCTTGCGGTGAACAAGGTGTTGTAGTCAGATATTTGTGGCTGTTTACCGGACCAGAAGTCGTTAATAGGTCAACACTAATCTGGCAACAGCATATTCAACGCACAGACCTGCGCACTGGGCCCTGCCTGCAACTAGACGCAAGCCGCGCACTCCCTGAATGGTCAAGGGCACCGTTCGATCCCTCTCACTCCTCTCCTCCAGTCCCGTGCCTCGCCAAGGCCATATATTCATGTGTCCCACAATCCTGGATGCTCCTCCATGTTCCTGTATGTTGCCAACCTGTAAGGCTATTCAAGCTTCACAGATCCATGATCGAAGGACGATATCATTGATGATAGCTGAATGATCGGAAGTTTTGGATCACAGGTTTGATAACATTATTTGCCAGAGTGATCTTCACTAGTCCGCGCTCCATGTACGCTTCGTCATAAACCTTCTCCAATGCCATCATTCATTTTTTTGACACACAAGCAAAGGACTCGAGCTAAATCACACTTTCGTAGGCTTCGTGTAAAGTTTTCGTAAGTGTCGCGGTCCCGCGGATATATGTTCGTGCAAATATTACATTTGCTCACGGAAATCTTATCCATGCTCCACTGCACATGTACGATATTATGATTGACACCCGCATTGCCCGTAGTGGCGCACAATGGACAGAACAAGCCTACGTGTATGTGAAGATTTCTACCGACCTATCAAGATCATACATTCGCTATCAGCGACCAGGATACATACATATCACGCGCATAGGAGCCGACGTCTACAGATTCAGGTAGGTGAGACACTTTCCCAGGAATCATTCAGTTGTGGAGTGCCTAGCAGTGACATGCGACAGGTATGAACCTTGTTCCGCCTCGTGAGTGGCCCGACGGTGACAAAGTACCAACCTCTATTCAAAGTGGGTAATGGTGCGCTTCTGACATATGTCATGGATATCTTAAGCGCATTTCAGAATGTTTTGAGAGGGAGAGAAATCCACAGATATGACAAAAACCCGAACTACATGAGGGCAGGCTATAACTTCCACAGCGCGCTGAGAAAGCCTGTCTCAACTTTTTACCGTCTGTCTTTTCCGAGTGTTTTCGAAACACACCCGTTGTCTCGCTAGACACCCAAGATCTTAACAAAATGCACCCTTTTACCACATCCACAATTCTCCTCGCGGCTGTTTGACCTTCACTAACGCTGTTCCAATCTCTGTCCCTGGCGTTTCCGTCCCTTCTATTTCCTCTGTCAAGCCGGATGTCTCCCAGGTCGAGAGATATGGATCAGTTCTTCGGGCAACACCATAGTTGAACTTCCCATCCTGCGGTCTTCACTACGGCCTTCAGCCGGATTTAACCATCATTATTAGGCATTGACTGGAGTATATCTTATCATATCCCTACCCTTCATCGCTACAGACAATGCCGTCATTGTGTCGCTCAAATCAAGGCTCAGCTTACCAGTGCTATCTTTCAACGTTGGCCGAAACTCTTCGGTTATCCTTGCGCCTGTTGAGGGCACAGTCTCGTTGACTATCGCTAAACTCGCAGTGCTCATTGCTGGTGACCTCTGCGCAAGTATTTCTTAATGTAACCCGGTCATTCTTGCCGAGCCTCCGCTTTAGCTTCTCTTCACCGCTCTCTGCCGTGCTGAAGATCTTCGTCGACGACATCCGCGCAGAGGTTCTCACCATACTCACTGATCTTGGCTGCGACGTTACTTCTATCCTCGAGGTTGTCACGCTTCTCGCTGGCACCATTGCCTCCCTTTCTCCTCTCCTTGCTCCACTATTATCGTTCCTTTAGGTCCCCTTACTCAGGAGCTAATCAATACCAAAGCAGACTCATACCGATATTTATACCCTCCCACTATAAGGCGACAAACATGCATTGTCAGATCACGAATGTTGCAATGTTGCCATATAATTAGTGCCAACATTACAGGTTTGGCCCGCGTTTACTTATATCAGTATTTCATTTTTGGTCGCGCAACACAAGCTTAACAAGGCAAATTCAATCTTTATTTCGCATGGTGTCTCTTGCAGCCATAATACTAGTGAGGAGAATTCACGCACCTGAGATGGGTTTGAATTGGATAGCAGTTTAAGGAATGACATCTGAGTGGTGACGAGGCATTTTCAGGGTGACGCCTCTCAGCTGGATCCATACTACTACATATTGTCTCGCACTTCTTGACAGTTTCGTTGTCAGATATCGTTGAACAGTCACGGTGTGCTGGAAACGCGTCCCGAGAATGCTGGATGAAAGATTGCCTGGTACGTAAGGTGATACAAAACGATCGACAGGAGGACGACATCCACGGTCCACACCTTGCTCCCGATTTGATGGAAGTCAAAAGGAATTCCAAAAAAGCTTAATGATGGAGGCGGCCTTCAGAAAATTTGCAATATGAAAACAAGGCGAGGCGGAGTGCATCAGAGTCTGCTATGGAGCTATAGATCAAAGCCATAGTCCAACGTGTGGTACAAAGGTCAAATTGTAGGTTTGAATGCGAGGGCACTCTGGTATAGGCTAAGCGGAATTCTAAATACTATTGTAAATGATAACAGAGCTGCAATTTCACAACACCCGCCCACGCGGTAAAATCATACCCTGTAGACGCATTTCACCATGGCTCATCCGGAATTGAATCGACAGTCGGAATCTGTGCCCGAACATCAGAAATTTCCTTTGCTTCGATGCGATACAATTCCATCAACTCGATGATTTTACGCAAGGTTGTCGCGGTCTGCGCGTTCTAGGAGCGTCAATGTCCTACCGTATTCCTGAATCCGATTATGGACATCTCCGCTTATCGGTGATTTATAATAGGCAGCGACCGCGAGTTTGATAACCCTACGAGACAGTTCCTGGCCGTCCGACACAAGATGAAGTATCTGCAGCACAAGGGTCAAGTCGACAATGTACGCTATAAAGCGCTGGAGCACCACGCCGCTGAGCAGGATATGTCAATATTCTCTCAATCAACGATAGGAAGCGGCACGTACGACAGCTTGTACACGTCGTAAGCCCATTTCGCGATTACCACACTTGCTACTATCGGCAATACGATGGGAGCCGCAGGTCCCGCCAGGACAGCCAAGATGCCTGCAACAGCTCCCACCGTAGATAGTCCAGCAGCCCTGTGAATAGTCATGAGATAAAAATCCATTCATACGAAAAATTGGCCTACATGGTCCTGTCAGGATTGGTAGGAGATCCAACATCTAGTTTGTCAACCATATTCACCACCATAGTTCTGAATTCGTGGCTGCCCAAGTACTGTACACAAATCACGTCAGAACACGTGCGGTGATAACGAAGATGGGCATTACACCGTGAGGGTCATGGAAGTTCCACACTCTGACAATGTCAGTGTGAAGCACATGCAAGCAGTCCGACGTCCTACGGTCCTGAAATGCTGCGCATGATGCTAGTGCCTTCCAATATCCTGTAATATAGAGAAGCTCAGATTGCGCTCAAGAACCATCAAGGTGGTATCGAGACAAACTTCTCTTGCCAACCCTAACACTACATGAATTTTCAGATAAGAATGATGCAAATGAGGCTTACTCAATTGATGCTTTTATTTTGAGTCCAGGGTCCACTCGCTGGGCCATGGAAGTCATCACCGACGCCTCGGCTGCAACATGCTTATAAACACGCTCTTCGGTTATCTGGATTAGACGAGCCAGCGTTTCTGCATGCTCCTTGTTTGCTGCGTTATCATTATTGTGATTGTTGTAAGAATTAGAATTAAAGACAATAACAGCAGTGATACTCACTGGAGACCGTGGCATGCGGAACATCCAACCCTGCAAATTTTTCTAGGGGTCCAATACAGATTTCCTTCAACTCAGCGTCCGCTTTGTTCTTGATGAGTTCCTTGACGGCATTGGAGCTCAATCCCACGAGAGATGACTCATTCAGAGTACGATTGACGCGGTTGATGAACCTATCGTATTTAGTGAAAACAACGACGACAGGAACTTGGCCACTGGTGAGCTCTAACATAGCAGAGAGATAGGTATTGGTTCACTCACTATTTCCCAGCTTTCCACCACGCTTCAATGTCAAGAATTCCTCCGTGCCCGTCTCCAGTAAACGCCCGCCTGCGCGGGGTATTTCAAAGCAAAGCCTTCAGTGTATTTTGTCAACTAGTTAGATGAAATCATTTAGATATAAGCCGTACCAAACAGCATGCAGCTGGTCTTCCAAAGACATTTCTCTTCGACGTTCGATGAAACCTTGAACTATGTTCACGTTGCCTTCGTCGCCCGGTTCAAAACCCTTGCTATCGTGAAGAACAAACCTGTCGTTCTGTGGTGAGATAAACTCGTGGTCGATGTCGGCCTCGCCTGGCTTATGAGTCGAAGCGATCTATGGAAACATAATGAGTGACCCTCCGTGACATGGTGTCGTGAGTAGCCCACCGCTTCGTGTACTCCGAAGGCACGGTTGATGAGCGAAGATTTGCCAACACCGGTCTATTGGAAACACTGCATTAATACTAGCCTGAGATTAACGAAACTCCGATACCTTTCCTATCACTAGAATTCGGAACCTGGGGAGTCCTTGGTGTCAACCTGGAGAGCACATGTCACGGTCATCCTGGCTCACCGAGGACAAATCTGAACGATCTTGTCGGTCGTGGGCTGGAGCTCCAGTGTTGTATCTGAGGTAGAACCAGGCTGCTCTGCGTGCTAATATACGACTCAGAGGTTGTATCCGAAGGAAGACATGGATCCATACCTCGGTTATTGTGTTCCCAGAAAGTATAACTACGATCTTGATGTTGTCATGAGACTTGCGGTACTCTGTGTCATCGAGGTGAGTACATTGTCGAGGCGAGGACGGATTGATAGCTGCTCGACCTTGTCTTGTAGCAGATGCGGGAGGTATTTCATCCAGATCGAAATGAATGTCTTCATGGCTCTTTCGAAATCGTTTCTTGTACCGTAAACGTAAGGAAAACGTATCCCCCAGAGAAATCTTGCTAGAACAAAATAGCAATTTAGATGGCACACTCGTCTGCGTCTGTCAAGTTCTTACATTGGTGGGTAAAACGTCTGGCGCATAGTCTTTCCTGCATCATGATCAATTGGCCTCAACGATTTGCCGATCCGTGCTTCAGCAGACTCTACGTTCTTTTCCGAAAGGCTGAAATCAATGGAGATGCCTAGGATAGTTGATGGAATCAGCGGGCTTAATCGTCCAATTGGTGCGAGAGTTGAGTACCAGAGATATGGATAGCACAGGGAGCGGTTAAGGTGTGGATATGTTTTGCCATCCCAATTCTTGATTCGAGTTAGAAAAAAGCCTCCTTCAAGTTTGCGTTGAATTGCGACAGGGTTGGGTACAGACCATGCGCCAGGTGTGGACCATGCGCCGAATCCTGTGATACGAGCGCTTGCAGAGTTCACACACTGGCACTACTCGGAGCTCGAGCAGGCACGAGCGCTTCCTGGTCGGCTTCGCTACCTTTTCATTATACCCTCATGATAGGAAATGCGGAGCCAGGATCAACGGCTATCATACAGAGAATTTAGAACGCAAGGGAGAAATAATGGTGACGGGAAAAGGTGCGGAGCATGAACGTTTAAATATATAGGCCAGAGTCATGATGGTGACTCAGACTGATTGGAATTCAGAGGTAAGGTGTAATTTGAAATGATGAGCAATGCAACTAACGCGTTTTACACAACTTTAGCCACGCAGATAGATTCGAGGATTCGAGGATTCGATGATTCGATGACATACCTATATAGGGCGTTTCGAGAAAACCACTATAGTTATTTTTCTGCTGCTTCTGAACGTATTCAACGTCGCCCCCTTGTACCTCTTTGCTCTAGCCTCAGGCCTCGGGCTTCAGCTCTGCTAGTATGCACACGGAGTTAGTTATTTGTACTTGAGGTAACGAGACGAGTGTGCGACGCGTATATGTTTTACCAAAACTAGCAGAATCGACGGGTCGATTGTTATGGTACCAGGGATACTTACCTGCGCAATTATTGGGCTCCGCAGAGCACATCTGCTGTGCAAAATGTATAAAGTACAATCCAATCCATAAATCCAGTCGAACGCCACAGACCCCAGGAGATAGACCATTGTGCCCTACTGGGCCCCTTCAAGCTCTTGAAATCGGTTCGATGTCAACATCCATTGCAACTTAAATCATGGAATACAGGTAACAAGATGTCACGGCCCATCTTGGCTACGTATAACAGTCAAAGTTCGTAGTACGAAGAGGTATACATGTAGTGCTGCTGTGGTCCAGTTCGGTCCGGTTCAGAGGGTCCTGGACGAGAACCGAGAACCGGACCACAGAGAACCGTTCTCTGTGGTCCGGTTCGGTTTTTTTCTGGTCCGAACTCGAACCGAACCCGAAAATTTTCAGTGGCAAGCGCGAAAAACAAAACATTGAAATACTAGTTTACACATCGAGTAGCTACTCTAATGACGACTCCATACCCCTCTGCCTCTGTAGCTGCTGAAGATGCTGATGTGGCCGGCGCTTCAGAAAAAATTGTGATGCTGGCGGCCGCAGGATTCTCCGAAAAGTGGAAAGCCCACATGATGAGAGCCGTATTGATGAAGACTGACCAATTCGCGAGGACACACTCTGACATTTTCAAGTAAGGCGTAAGAAATGGTCGAGAGATGAACGATACTACTCACCGACGGCCAAAGCCAAAAGTGAAAAACCGGAGATCAACCGGAGATCATCGCGCGCGACCTGCATCGTCAATCCAACGCTGAGGATTAAACCTGTGTGATTTGGGGAAGACTTCAGGATTGTTTGTGATAGCCCTGAAGCACAAGCGTCAAACCCAAAGGTGAGAGGACGAAAATGATGGTAGTTCTTCCAAATGATGTCCTCAATCGCGCGATGCGCAAAGCCTGTAGTGCAAGGTGATATTAGTATAATCCCCCATAGGGGGGGGGGGGGGTATGAATAGTGAATAGTCAATAGTGAATAGTGAATAGTGAATAGTCAAAGTGAATAGTGAATAGTGAATAGTGAATAGTCAAAGTGGATAGTGAAAGTCAAAGTGAATAGTGAATAGTGAATAGTGAATAGTGAATAGTGAATAGTGAATAGTGAATAGTGAAGTGAATAGTGAAAGTGAAAGTGAATAGTGAATAGTGAATAGTCAAAGTCAATAGTGAATAGTGAATAGTGAATAGTCAAAGTGAATAGTGAATAGTGAATAGTGAATAGTCAAAGTGGATAGTGAAAGTCAAAGTGAATAGTGAATAGTGATAGTGAATAGTGAATAGTGAATAGTCATAGTGAATAGTGAAAGTGAAAGTGAATAGTGAATAGTGAATAGTCAAAGTCAATAGTGAATAGTGAATAGTGAATAGTCAAAGTGAATAGTGAATAGTGAATAGTGAATAGTCAAAGTGGATAGTGAAAGTCAAAGTGAATAGTGAATAGTGAATAGTGAATAGTGAATAGTGAATAGTCATAGTGAATAGTGAAAGTGAAAGTGAATAGTGAATAGTGAATAGTCAAAGTCAATAGTGAATAGTGAATAGTGAATAGTCAAAGTGAATAGTGAATAGTGAATAGTGAATAGTCAAAGTGGATAGTGAAAGTCAAAGTGAATAGGAATAGTGAATAGTGAATAGTGAATAGTCATAGTGAATAGTGAAAGTGAATGTAATAGTGAATAGTGAATAGTGAAAGTGGATAGTGAAAGTCAAAGTGAATAGTGAATAGTGAATAGTGAATAGTGAATAGTGAATAGTGAATAGTGAAAGTGAATAGTGAATAGTGAATAGTGAAAGTGGATAGTGAAAGTCAAAGTGAATAGTGAATAGTGAATAGTGAATAGTGATAGTGAATAGTCATAGTGAATAGTGAAAGTGAATGTAAATAGTGAATAGTGAATAGTGAAAGTGGATAGTGAAAGTCAAAGTGAATAGTGAATAGTGAATAGTGAATAGTGAATAGTGAATAGTGAAGGAATAGTGAATAGTGAATAGTGAAAGTGGATAGTGAAAGTCAAAGTGAATAGTTGATAGTTGAACTAGTGAATAGTGAATAGTGAATAGTGAATAGTTATTAGTGAATAGTGAAAGTGAAAGTGAATAGATGTAATAGTGAATATCAAAGTCAATCAATAGTGAATAGTGAATAGTGAATAGTCAAAGTCAATAGTGAATAGTGAATAGTGAATAGTCAAAGTGAATAGGAATAGTGATAGTGAATAGTGAATAGTCATAGTGAATAGTGAAAGTGAATGTAAATAGTGAATAGTGAATAGTGAATAGTCAAAGTGAATAGTGAATAGTGAATAGTGAATAGTGAAAGTGGATAGTGAAAGTCAAAGTGAATAGTGAATAGTGAATAGTGAATAGTGAATAGTGAATAGTCATAGTGAATAGTGAAAGTGAATGTAAATAGTGAATAGTGAATAGTGAAAGTGAATACTGAATAGTGAAAGTGAATACTGAATACTGAATACTGAAAGTCATAGTGAATAGTGAATAGTGAATAGTGAATAGTGAATAGTCATAGTGAATAGTGAATAGTGATAGTGAAAGTGAATACTGAATACTGAATACTGAATACTGAATAGTCAAAGTGAATAGTGAATAGTGAATAGTGAAAGTCAAAGTGAATAGTGAATAGTGAATAGTCAAAAGTGAATAGTGAATAGTGAATAGTGAATAGTGAAAGTGGATAGTGAAAGTCAAAGTGAATAGTGAATAGTCATAGTGAATAGTGAATAGTGAATAGTGAAAGTGAATAGTCATAGTGAATACTGGATACTGAATAGTGAATAGTGAAAGTGAATACTGAATAGTGAAAGTGAATACTGAATAGTCATAGTGAATAGTGAATAGTGAATAGTGAAAGTGAAAGTGAATCCTGAATACTGAATAGTCATAGTGAATAGTGAATAGTCATAGTGAATACTGAATACTGAATAGTCATAGTGAATAGTGAATAGTGAATAGTGAATAGTGAAAGTGAATAGTCATAGTGAATACTGGATACTGAATAGTGAATAGTGCAAAGTGAATACTGAATAGTGAAAGTGAATACTGAATAGTGAAAGTGAATACTGAATACTGAATACTGAATAGTCATAGTGAATAGTGAATAGTGAATAGTGAATAGTGAATAGTTATAGTGAATACTGAATACTGAATAGTCATAGTGAATACTGAATACTGAATAGTCATAGTGAATACTGAATACTGAATAGTGAAAGTGAAAGTGAATCCTGAATACTGAATACTGAATAGTCATAGTGAATACTGAATACTGAATAGTCATAGTGAATAGTGAAAGTGAATCCTGAATACTGAATACTGAATAGTCATAGTGAATACTG